>NW_028164985.1:345000-348980 GCF_964263955.1 Coregonus lavaretus
GGGAAGGAGAGAGAGAGGAAGAGAGGGGAGAGGAAGAGAGGGAAGAGAGGGAGGGAGAGAGAGAGGAAGAGAGGGAAGGACAGAGAGAGGAAGAGAGGGAAGGACAGAGAGAGGAAGAGAGGGAAGGAGAGAGAGAGGAAGAGAGGGGGAGAGAGAGGAAGAGAGGGAAGGAGAGAGAGGAAGATAGAGAGGGAGAGAGAGAGGAAGAGAGGGAAGGAGAGAGAGAGGAAGACAGTGAATGAGAGAGGAAGAGAGGGAAAGAGAGAGAGAGGAAGAGAGGGAAAGAGAGAGAGAGGAAGAGAGGGAAGGAGAGAGAGGAAGAGACGGGGGGAGAGAGAGAGGAAGAGAGGGAAAGAGGGAGAGGGAAGGAGAGAGAGAGGAAGAGAGGGAAGGAGAGAGAGAGGAAGAGAGGGAAGGAGAGAGAGGAAGAGGGAATGAGAGAGAGGAAGAGAGGGAATGAGAGAGAGGAATAGAGGGAATGAGAGAGAGGAAGAGAGGGAAGGAGTGAGAGAGGAAGAGAGGGAAGGAAAGAGAGAGGAAGAGAGGGAAGGAGCGTGAGAGGAAGAGATGGAAGGATAGAGAGGAAGAGAGGGAATGAGAGAGAGAGGAAGAGAGGGAAGGAGCGAGAGAGGAAGAGATGGAAGGAGAGAGAGAGGAAGAGAGGGAAGGAGAGAGAGGAAGATAGAGAGGGAGAGAGAGAGGAAGAGAGGGAAGGAGAGAGAGAGGAAGCCAGTGAATGAGAGAGAGGAAGAGAGGGAAAGAGAGAGAGAGGAAGAGAGGGAAAGAGAGAGAGGAAGAGAGGGAAGGAGAGAGAGGAAGAGGCGGGGGGAGAGAGAGAGGAAGAGAGGGAAAGAGGGAGAGGGAAGGAGAGAGAGAGGAAGAGAGGGAATGAGAGAGAGAGGAAGAGAGGGAAGGAGAGAGAGGAAGATAGAGAGGGAGAGAGAGAGGAAGAGAGGGAAGGAGAGAGAGAGGAAGACAGTGAATGAGAGAGGAAGAGAGGGAAAGAGAGAGAGAGGAAGAGAGGGAAAGAGAGAGAGAGGAAGAGAGGGAAGGAGAGAGAGGAAGAGACGGGGGGAGAGAGAGAGGAAGAGAGGGAAAGAGGGAGAGGGAAGGAGAGAGAGAGGAAGAGAGGGAAGGAGAGAGAGAGGAAGAGAGGGAAGGAGAGAGAGGAAGAGGGAATGAGAGAGAGGAAGAGAGGGAATGAGAGAGAGGAATAGAGGGAATGAGAGAGAGGAAGAGAGGGAAGGAGTGAGAGAGGAAGAGAGGGAAGGAAAGAGAGAGGAAGAGAGGGAAGGAGCGTGAGAGGAAGAGATGGAAGGATAGAGAGGAAGAGAGGGAATGAGAGAGAGAGGAAGAGAGGGAAGGAGCGAGAGAGGAAGAGATGGAAGGAGAGAGAGAGGAAGAGAGGGAAGGAGAGAGAGGAAGATAGAGAGGGAGAGAGAGAGGAAGAGAGGGAAGGAGAGAGAGAGGAAGCCAGTGAATGAGAGAGAGGAAGAGAGGGAAAGAGAGAGAGAGGAAGAGAGGGAAAGAGAGAGAGGAAGAGAGGGAAGGAGAGAGAGGAAGAGAGGGAAGGAGAGAGAGGAAGAGGCGGGGGGAGAGAGAGAGGAAGAGAGGGAAAGAGGGAGAGGGAAGGAGAGAGAGAGGAAGAGAGGGAATGAGAGAGAGAGGAAGAGAGGGAAGGAGAGAGAGGAAGAGGGAATGAGAGAGAGGAAGAGAGGGAATGAGAGAGAGGAATAGAGGGAATGAGAGAGAGGAAGAGAGGGAAGGAGTAAGAGAGGAAGAGAGGGAAGGAGAGAGAGAGGAAGAGAGGGAAGGAGCGTGAGAGGAAGAGATGGAAGGAGAGAGAGGAAGAGAGGGAATGAGGAAGAGAGGGAAGGAGCGAGAGAGGAAGAGATGGAAGGAGAGAGAGAGAGGAAGAGAGGGAAGGAGAGCGAGGAAGAGAGGGAAGGAGAAAGAGGGAGAGAGAGGGAGAGACAGAGGGAGAGAAAGAGGAAGAGAGGGAAGGAGAGAGAGAGGAAGAGAGGGAAGGAGAGGGGAAGAGAAGGAAGGAGAGAGAGAGGAAGAGAGGGAAGGAGAGAGAGGGTAAGAGAGGGAAGGAGAAGAGAGGCAAAGAGGTAAGGAGAGAGAAAGGAGGAGAGGGGGGGAGAGAGAGAGGAAGAGAGGGAAGGAGAGAGAGGAAAAGAGGTAAGGAGAGAGAAAGGAGGAGAGGGGGGAGAGAGAGGAAGAGAGGGAAGGAGAGAGAGGACGAGAGGGAATGAGAGAGAGGAAGAGAGGGAAGGAGAGAGAGATGAAGAGAGGGAAGGAGAGAGAGAGGAAGATAGGGAGGGAGAGAGAGAGGAAGAGAGGGAAGGAGAGAGCGAGGAAGAGAGGGAATGAGAGAGAGGAAGAGAGGGAAGGAGAGAGAGGAAGAGAGGGAAGGAGAGAGAGAGGAAGAGAGGGAATGAGAGAGAGGAAGAGAGGGAAAGAGAGAGAGAGGAAGAGAGGGAAGGAGAGAGGAAGAGACGGAGGGAGAGAGAGAGGAAGAGAGGGAAAGAGGGAGAGGGAAGGAGAGAGAGAGGAAGAGAGGGAAGGAGAGAGAGAGGAAGAGAGGGAAGGAGAGAGAGGAAGAGAGGGAATGAGAGAGAGGAAGAGAGGGAATGAGAGAGAGGAAGAGACGGAGGGAGAGAGAGAGGAAGAGAGGGAAGGAGAGAGAGAGGAAGAGAGGGGAGAGAGAGGGAGAGAGAGAGGAAGAGAGGAAGGAAAGAGAGGAAGAGAGGGAAGGAGAGAGAGAGCGCACACACAGTGTTAGTCTCATTACACAGAAAGGGGTGTTGGTTGCTTATCAATGTCTGCTTGAGAGAGAAGCTTACACATGAACTTAACAGCCATTTGTTAGCAACACCTGGAGTGTAACCTTTAACCTAACAGAGGGAGTACATGTAGTCACATCAGAACAGAGCTGGGTGTGAGCACCAAGGGTTATGGACTAGAACTGGGTTGGACTGGAACTGTGTGTTTGGGATACGTTGAGTTCTGTTTCTGTCTGAGATACAGTACTTGTCTGTTCAAGTGTCTTTGACTTACTATTTATGATAATGATATTCTTCATATATCATATTACATCTGATAACTTCCAACTCAGATGGCAGAGTAATATATTTGGTATTTAGACATTTTAAATATTAAGGTAAATGGAAGCGAATGTTGACTTGACAGAACATAGTGGTCGGACTGACCCGGTAACGGCACAGTTACAGCATGGTGACTCATTAGCCATTGGTCGGACTGACACAAATAAGACTTCCTGCTGGGATTGATTATTTATTGATTGGACGAAGTGACCCGGCACTCCTGCCATGCTGGCCATTGATTGGCTGAACTCACCTGTAACCGGCCAGATTTGAGCAGGGCGAACATGCACTGGGAGGTGTTGAAGGCATGTCTCCAGTTGTGGTAGGCCACGTTCTTCCTATAGTTCTTCTTAACACTCAGGATCCACTGGCACAGACTCTACAGAGAGAGAGAAAGGGGGAACGAAGGGAGAAGGGGGGAGAGAGAGGTGGGGGGGGGGTGGGGGGGGGGGGGGGAACGGAGGCAGGGGGGAGAGAGGGGGGATATGAAGGAACACAGTAGGAGATAGACAAGAAAAAGTGGGGAGAAAGAGGGTGAAATGAGGAGGAGGAGGAGGAGGAGGTGGGAGGAGGAGGGGAGGAGGAGGTGGGAGGAGGGGGCAAAAACGGACAGCAAGAGAGAGGGAAAAGTTTAAACAACAACAAAATAGAAAACAGACAGAATGACAGTGACTTTAATTGTATCTGTACATCCTCAAGCAGTAGAGCTTAATATTGGCCAGCCTGGCAATCTGATTGGTGTTATAGGGAAAACTTTGACCACCCTGCTAATCAAATCACTGGATTCTGTTCATCCAATCTTTCCATGTCGATCCATTTACCGGCATAAGCTTCCAATCAACTCCCTATTAGCCAATGCATAGTGACTCA
>NW_028164984.1:0-12500 GCF_964263955.1 Coregonus lavaretus
AAACAATATCCGAAACTTTGAACATCCCACGGAGCACCATTAAATCCATTATTGTAAAATGGAAAGAATATGGCAGCACAACAAACCTGCCAAAAGAGGGCTGCCCACCAAAACTCACGGACCAGGCAAGAAGGGCATTAATCAGAGAGGCAACAAAGAGACCAAACATAACCCTGAAGGAGCTGCAAAGCTCCACAGCGGAGATTGGAGTATCTGTCCATAGGACCACTTTAAGCCGTACACCTCACAGAGCTGGGCTTTACGGAAGAGTGGCCAGAAAAAAGCCATTGCTTAAAGAAAAAAATAAGCAAACACATTTGGTGTTCGCCAAAAGGCATGTGGGAGACTCCCCAAACATATGGAACAAGGTACTCTGGTCAGATGAGACTAAAATTGAGCTTTTTGGACATCAAGGAAAACGCTATGTCTGGCGCAAACCCAACACCGCTCATCACCCCGAGAACACCATCCCAACTGTGAAGCATGGTGGTGGCAGTATCATGCTGTGGGGATGTTTTTCATCGGCAGGGACTGGGAAACTGGTCAGAATTGAAGGCGCTAAATACAGGGAAATTCTTGAGGGAAACCTGTTTCAGTCTTCCAGAGATTTGAGACTGGGACGGCGGTTCACCTTCCAGCAGGACAATGACCCTAAGCATACTGCTAAAGCAACACTCGAGTGGTTTAAGGGGAAACATTTAAATGTCTTGGAATGGCCTAGTCAAAGCCCAGACCTCAATCCAATTGAGAATCTGTGGTATGACTTAAAGATTGCTGTACTCCAGCGGAACCCATCCAACTTGAAGGAGCTGGAGCAGCTTTGCCTTGAAGAATGGGAAAAAATCCCAGTGGCTAGATGTGCCACGCTTATAGAGACATACCCCAAGAGACTTGCAGGTGTAATTGCTGCAAAAGGTGACTCTACAAAGTATTGACTTTGGGGGGGGGGGGGGGGGGGTGAATAGTTATGCACGCTCAAGTTTTCTGTTTCTTTTGTCTTATTTCTTGTTTGTTTCACACAAAAAAAATATTTTGCATCTTCAAAGTGGTAGGCATGTTGTGTAACGCAAATGATACAAAATCAATTAAAATTCCAGGTTGTAAGGCAACAAAATAGGAAAAATGCCAAGGGGGGTGAATACCTTCATAAGCCACTGTAGATAGAATTGTGATGAGGCATATATCTGGGGAAGGGTATAACATCTTTCATAACTTTAATAACTCTACCTACATGTACATATTACCCCAATTACCTTGACTATCTGGTGCCCCCGCACATTGACTCGGTACCGGTACCCCCTGTATATAGCCTCGCTGTTGTTATTTTTTACTGCTGCTCTTTAATTATTTGTGACTTTTATTTCGTATTATTTTATATTGTATTTCTTAGTGATTTTTTGTTGTTGTTATTCTTTCTTAAAACTGCATTGTTGGTTAAGGGCTTGTAATTAAGCATTTCACTGTAAGGTCTACACCTGTTGTATTCGGTGCATGTGGACAAATAACATTTGATATGATTTGATTTGATTTGATTTTTATTTGAAAGTTTCCAAGAGCACAGTGTTTTCCATCATTGGGAAATGGAAAATAGATGGTACGACCCAGACTCTGCCTGGAAAATAGATGGTACAACCCAGACTCTGCCTGGAAAATAGATGGTACGACCCAGACTCTGCCTGGAAAATAGATGGTACAACCCAGACTCTGCCTGGAAAATAGATGGTACGACCCAGACTCTGCCTGGAGCTGGCTGTCTGACTAAACTAAGAAACCGGGCAAGAAGAACCTTTGGTCAGGGAGGTGACCAAGAACCCAATGACCATTCAGACAGAACTACAGAGTTCCTTGGCTGAGATGGGAGAACCTGCCAGAAGGACAACAGTCTCTACAGCGCTGCGCCAATCTGGGCTTTATGGGCGAGTGGCCAGACGGAAGCCACTCCTGAGAAAAAGGCACATGACAGCACACCTGGAGTTAGCAAAAAAGGCACATGAAAGACACATAAGGCAAAATATTACGTAGTCTGATGAGACAAAAATGTTACTCTTTGGCCTGAATGCAAAGCACTATGTCTGCAGAAAACCAGGCTCAAATATATATACAGTGTGTACAAATGTAGTAAGTTATGGAGGTAAGGCAATAAAATAGGCCATAGTGCAAAATAGTTACAATTTAGTATTAACACTGGAACGATAGATGTGCAGAAGATGATGTGCAAATAGAGATACTGGGGTGCAAATGAGCAAAATAAATAACAATATGGGGATGTTGTAGTTGGGTGGGCTAATTACAGATTGGGCTGTGTACAGGTGCAGTGATCGGTAAGCTGCTCTGACAACTGATGCTTAAAGATAGTGAGGGAGATAAGTTTCTCCAGCTTCAGAGATTTTAGCAGTTCATTCCAGTAATTTGCAGCAGAGAACTGGAAGGAATGGCGGCCAAAGGAGGTGTTGGCTTTGGCTTTGGGGATGACCAATAGGAATTAAACATCACTTTGCAAACCAGCATAAGTTGACTGCAGGTCTGATGTGGCCTGTAAACCAGGAGTTTCCTAACACCACTGTGTTAGGGTAGAACTAGGCCCTCAAATAAAGGCCTTATGATATATGCAATGTATTGCCATAAACAATTTAATGTTAAAGGCTAATAAGGATGGTGGAAATGTTCTAGGAAGAACCCTCCAAAGAGAAAACGGTTCTCGGTAGAACCCTTCAAAGAGGGTTCTAGGAAGATCCTTTAGATGATAAAATGGTTCTTGGTAGAACCCTTCAAAGAGGATAACCATATACATGGGGGTTCTATGAAGAACCCTACCCAGCACCAAAAAGGTTCCCCTATGGGGACAAACCGAAGAACCCTATATGGTTCTACTTAGCAAATTTTTTTTCTAAGAGTGTAGTGCACTACTCTTGTGCACTGTATAGAGAATAGGGTATCATTTGGGAAGCAAAGAGTGAGATAAAGGGCCTAGTTTTAGAGGAAATCTGTCTTTACACTTGACAGAGTATTTTAGATCTCTCATAGGGATGGCTGGGTAGATTCCACCTCATTATTTCCATTCGGGGATACAGATATATTCAGATGTCTGGTTTAACAGTTAGGTTAGTTTCCACTTTAAAATCGGGGCTGAATCGATGTGTTTATGTGACTGCCTGGGTTTAAGCCCGTCGAGCTAAAGTCTAGGCAATAGCTCAGGGAACTAACGCAAGGACATCAGTTCTTAGGTTTAAAATCACATCACAACACAATGCATTTTCATTTTTTTTTTTACAATGTATCTTTCATCATATGACCATTTATTTCTTTTATGCTCTAAAAACATATATGTTCTTGCTCTGAGTTGCATCATAACAACTTGTCTAATACAATGACCTAATTAGCTATGGCTGTAGTCAGCAGAATGGAGGATGGAGACAGAGTGAGTCTGGTTGCTGTTGTTACACACTGTACAGCCCGAGGTGTCCTCAGCATCAACATCTAGACATTAGGGTCTGGTCCTGGCCTCAGATGCACTCTGACACCACTCAGACTGGATGGGGGTGGGGTGGGGTGGGGGGGTGGCATCCAAAATGGCACCCTATTCCCTATATAGGCCTTTGGGTCCTGGTCAAAAGTAGTGCACTTCCTAGGGGAATAGGGTGCCATTTGGGACTTAAACAGTGTCATTAGGGTCTGGTCCTGGCCTCAGATGCACTCTGACATTCCTTACTGGTTTTGTGTGTATTGGGTATATGTTGTGAAATTGTTAGATATGACTTGTTAGATATATTACTGCGCTGTCGGAGCTAGAAGCATTTCGCTACACCCGCTATAACATCTGCTGAACACGTGTACGTGACAAATACAATTTGATTTGATTTGATTGGATATGCCTGATATGACATGTATTCTAATTAGTCTGGAGTAGAGAAAGGGTTAAGTGCAGTGGTGTAAAGTACTTAAGAAAAAATGTTTTAAAGTAATACTTAAGGAGTTTTTTTGGGGTATATGTACTTTACTTAACTATTTATATTTTTGACAACTTTTACTTTTACTTCACTACATTCCTAAAGAAAAGTATGTACTTTTTACTCCATACATTTTCCCTGACACCCAAAAGTACTTTGTTACATTTTGAATGCTTAGCAGGACAGAAAAATTGTCCAATTCACGCACTTATCAAGAGAACATCCCTGGTCATCCCTTCTTCCTCTGTTCTGGCGGACTCACTAAACACAAATGCTTCGTTTGTAAATGATGTCTGAGTGTTGGAGTGTGCCCCTGGCTATCCGTAAAAAAATATACAAAAATAAGAAAATGATGCCGTCTGGTTTGCTTAATATAAGGAATTTTAAATGATTTATACATTTTACTTTTGATACTTAAGTATATTTTAAACCAAATACTTTTAGACTTTTACTCAAGTAGTATTTTACTGGGTGACTTACACTTTGACTTGAGTCATTTTCTATTAAAGTATCTTTACTTTTACTCAAGTACGACAGTTGGGTACTTTTTCCACCACTGCTGTTTTTCCATGTATGAATCTGTTATTCAATAGATTTCTATGGGCTAATAGCAGTAATTCAATGAATGAAGGTACAGTGGCTTGCGAAAGTATTCCTACCTCCCTTGGCATTTTTCCTATTTTGTTGCCTTACAACCTGGAATTAAAATTGATTTTTGAGGGGTTTGTATCATTTGATTTACACAACATGCCTACCACTTTGAAGATGCAAAATATTTTTTTTATTGTGAAACAAACAAGAAATAAGACAAAAAAAACTGAAAACTTGAGCGTGCATAACTATTTTCTGAAAGAAGTTTTTTTTTTCATTTCACTTCACCAATTTGGACTATTTTGTATATGTCCATTACATGAAATCCAAATAAAAATCCATTTAAATTACAGGTTGTAGTGCAACAAAATAGGAAAAACGGCAAGGGGGATGAATACTTTTGCAAGGCACTGTACGGACAGTTCCTTGGACTTCCTGGTATAGTTTCTGCTCTGACATGCACTGCCAACTGTGGGACCTTTATATAGACAGGTGTGTTTCTTTCTAAATCATGTCCAACCAATTGAATTGGCCACAGTTGGACTCCAATCAAGTTGTAGTGGACGATCTGTCATGAGCCTCTCACTCCACCGGGTTACCACCTTATTTTCTTCCACTCTGCTCACCACTCTCTCTACTCAGCCTAACTAGCTCCACCTGTCCCTGCTCTGCTCTGCTCTAATTACTCTGCCAGCTGCGCTGCATTACCCACTACCTCTCCCAGTATTTAAGGCCCTGTCTTTCAGCTCTCCGGTGTCAGATCGTCTGCAAAGCTCACACCCGGAACCTGTTTGCTCGCGCTTCTGGCTCACCCTGGTTTTGTGACCCCGGACCTGCCTGATTTTTGGATACTCGTCTGCCCCAGGAGATCCAGACCTGCTTCTGCCATTACGACTCCTGACTACTCTTCAATCCCGGTAACTCTGACCAGCCTTCTGCCTTGCTACTACGTATTTTGGATTTCCCTTGAACTGTACTGCTGCCTTGTTTCATTCCGCCCTGTTGTGTCTGTGTCTCCCCCCCCCCCAGGACTTCTGGACCACCCACCACCGGCTTCATAGGACGCATCGCTGCCACTGGGGGGGGCACAGACCCAGCACATTGGACGGGATCCCTGTTACCCCTGGAGCCTTCATTCACTCCCTACTTCCCTTTTCCCTTAAGTTTAATAAACTTTCTGGTGTGACGCAATTGTGGTCCTCTGGTCGTCTGTCTGAACCGTGACAGTACGATCTGACCATTATGGACTCAGCGCACACTTTCCCCGACATGGAAACCGAGGAGCATGAGCAGCAGTTCCAGCAGCAGCAACAACAACTCGCCATGATCATTCAACTCCTCACCAACCTGACCCCAGCCAGTCTGCCCACCAGCCCTGCCCCCGAGTTACCTGCCCCGGTCATTGCAGCCGCTGCTCCGGAACCCAAGATTGGAAACCCCGAGCGGTTCAACGGCGATTCAACCCAGGTCCGGCCATTCCTGACTAGCTGCCGACTTCAGTTCTCCTTGCAGCCAAGGACCTTCGCCACGGAGGGGGCTAAAGTTGGGTATGCCATCACTCACCTGACGGGCCGAGCTCGACTCTGGGGAACAGCAGAGTTCGAACGTCAAACCCCCGCATGTGCAACCTTCGACCTGTTTGCTGAGGAGATGCTGAAGGTGTTTGACCTGGATTCACCAACCGCAGAGGCGTCTCGTGAACTGTTCAGTATTCGACAAGGCAGACGTACAGTCGCAGACCATTCCATCGACTTCCGAACCCTGGCTAGACGAAGTTCTTGGAACACACCATCGTTGGTGGACGCGTTCTTCCATAGTTTGGCTGACTATATCAAGGACGAGTTGGTCTCCCATGAACTGCCTTCCACTCTTGATGAAGCCATCGCACTAACTGTCAGGATCGACAGAAGGATACAGACCCGTCGTCGTGAGAGGGGGCGCCAAGGTCCACCTACTACCGGCATTCGGAGAGATCCGACTGGGCTCCTGTCATCTACTGCCACTCACCCAGGTCAGCTTGATCAGTCTGAGCCTATGGAGATTGGGCGAGCCTCTCTCACTCCTGCAGAGCGCCAGCGACGCTTCACCTCAAACCTCTGCCTCTATTGTGGAGGTGATGGACATCGTGTGGTAACCTGCCCTTTAAAGGGCCGAAGCTCACCGGGCATAGGGGGAGTCCGGTTGAGTTCAATGACCATCCAGTCCTCCGACCGCAAACCCCTGCTGCAAGTTCACCTCCGCCTCTCTGACTCAACTCACACCCTGGCTGCTCTGGTGGATTCTGGCGCCGAAGCCAACATAATGGACATCAAGCTGGCACGCCAACTGGGACTGGAGAACCTCCGTTTGACACCTCCTATTCCTGCCCGGGCACTGGACGGACACTTACTCGGATCGGTCACTCATGTCACGGCCCCGGTCTCGATGGGTCTGTCCGGAAACCATCAAGAAACTATCCAGTTTCACCTGCTCCCCTCTCCAGGCCAACCCCTCATCCTGGGTTACCCATGGCTCCGCCGGCACAACCCTCAGCTCGACTGGGTGACCGGGGTGATCAGGGAGTGGGGAGAGGACTGCCACCGAACCTGCCTGCTTGCTGCCGCACTACCCCCTCGGCCAGTACCTACTAACTCCGCTCCTGACCTCTCCAATGTCCCAGAATGCTACCATGGTCTCAGAGAGGTGTTTGACAAAGCAAGAGCCACATCTCTGCCCCCTCACCGACCGTACGACTGTGCCATCGACCTCCTCCCTGGAACAGCCCCTCCAAAGGGTCGTCTTTATTCGTTGTCTGCTCCTGAAAGAAAGTCCATGGAGGACTACATCAATGGCTCTCTGTCCGCAGGATTAATCCGTTCATCTTCATCTCCTGCTGGTGCTGGCTTCTTCTTTGTGGGGAAGAAGGACGGATCTCTTCGCCCCTGCATCGACTACAGGGGACTCAACGACATCACAGTGAAAAACCGTTACCCTCTGCCTCTGCTCACCTCGGCTTTTGAGTTGCTCCAGGGAGCCACTGTTTTTACCAAGTTGGATCTCAGAAACGCTTACCACCTAGTGCGGATCCGGGAGGGAGATGAATGGAAAACCGCATTCAATACACCAACAGGCCACTACGAGTATCTGGTTATGCCTTTTGGCCTCACCAATGCTCCTGCTGTGTTCCAGGCTCTAGTGAATGATGTACTGCGGGACATGTTAAACAAGTTTGTCTTCGTTTACCTGGATGACATCTTAATCTACTCCAGAAACCTGTCTGAACACACCCGCCATGTCCAGCAAGTCCTTCATCGTCTTCTGGAGAATTCCCTCTACGCCAAGGCAGAGAAATGTGAGTTTCACGTCAAGACAGTGGCCTTCCTGGGGTACATAGTGGCAGAGGGAAGTATCCAAATGGATCCTGCCAAAGTATCAGCAGTCACTTCATGGCCAGTTCCGGAGAACAGAAAGAAGCTGCAACAGTTTCTGGGGTTTGCTAACTTCTATAGAAAGTTTATCCGGAACTACAGTACCGTTGCTGCCCCTCTCACTGCTCTAACCAGCACCAAGCAACCCTTCACCTGGACCCCAGCAGCCGACAAAGCCTTCAGTACCCTCAAGGTGAGGTTCACCTCCGCTCCCATCCTCCAGATGCCTGATGTGGACCGGCAATTCATTGTGGAGGTGGACGCCTCGGATGTGGGAGTTGGTGCGGTGATTTCTCAGTGGGCTGCGGAGGATAGGAAGCTCCATCCCTGTGCCTTTTTCTCACGTCGGTTGTCCCCCTCTGAGTGCAATTACGACATAGGGAACCGTGAGCTGCTGGCTGTGAAGCTTGCCTTGGAGGAGTGGCGTCACTGGCTGGAGGGGTCCACCATTCCATTTCTCGTTTGGACCGATCATAAGAACTTGGAGTACATCCGCACGGCCAAACGGTTGAACTCCAGGCAGTCCCGCTGGGCCCTGTTCTTCACCAGGTTTAATTTCACTCTGTCATACCGGCCTGGATCACGCAACACCAAGCCAGACGCCCTCTCCCGTCAATTCCAGAAGGATGACACCCCCTCCAAGGACCCTGTGTCGATTCTGCCAAGTCCCTGCATCGTTGCAGCTCTGACCTGGGCTGTTGAGGAACAGGTGCTGGAGGCTCTCCGTAACCAGCCAGGTCCCAGCACTTGCCCAGCTGACCGCCTTTTTGTCCCCGAAGACCTGAGGTCCCAGGTCGTTCAGTGGGGACATGACTCCCGCCTAGCTTGTCACCCTGGCTCCACCCGCACTTACAACCTGCTCGCCCAGAGGTTCTGGTGGCCCTCTCTGAGGAAGGATGTACGGGAATTCGTCCAAGCCTGCCCCATCTGCAACCAACACAAGTCGTCCTGCCAGCCCCCAGCCGGATTGCTGCAGCCCCTGCCTGTGCCCAGACGTCCCTGGTCTCACATCGCCCTTGACTTTGTCACGGGGCTGCCCCCTTCAAGTGGCATGACCGTCATTCTCACCATAGTTGACCGTTTCAGCAAGATGGCACACTTCATTCCCCTCCCCAAGCTCCCAACCGCCAAGGAGACCGCCCAGGTGGTCCTGGAACACGTCTTCCGGATCCACGGACTGCCTAAGGATGTAGTTTCTGACCGTGGTCCACAATTCTCCTCCGCTTTTTGGAAGGAGTTCTGTCACCTGCTGGGAGCCACAGTCAGTCTGACTTCCGGATTCCATCCCCAATCCAATGGGCAGTCAGAGCGGGCTAATCAGGAGCTCGAGAAGGCACTGCGATGCATGACTTCACGCAACCCCCACTCCTGGTCGCAGCAATTGACATGGGTGGAGTACGCACACAATTCTCTGACCTGCTCTGCCATCGGTATGTCCCCTTTCCAATGTGTTTATGGATACCAGCCTCCTCTATTTGCCAGCCAGGAAGAGGAGGTTACTTGCCCATCTGCACTTGCTTTTGCCCGTCGATGTCGCCGCACCTGGTCACAAGCCCGAGCCACACTCCTCAGATCCGTTGCCAGCTACACTACCGGGGCCAACCGTCGGAGAATTCCTGCTCCCACCTACCATGTTGGTCAAAGGGTGTGGTTGTCATCGAGGAACCTGCCACTCAGGGTGGAGTCGCAGAAGCTGGCACCTCGGTTCATTGGCCCATTCCCTATCATAAGAGTGATTAGCCCAACTGCTGTCCGGCTCCAACTGCCTAATTCCCTGAGGGTGCACCCCACTTTCCATGTGTCTAAGATTAAGCCCATCCATGAGAGTCCGCTGGTCCCTGCTGCGCCTTGTCCTCCTCCTCCACGGCTCGTCGATGGTGGTCTGGTTTACACCGTCCGCCGCCTGCTTCGGTCCAGACGGAGGGGTAGGGGTCTCCAGTACCTCATTGACTGGGAGGGCTATGGACCTGAGGAAAGGACCTGGGTGCCAGCTAGTCGGATTGTGGATAGGACTCTCATCACCGCTTTCCACCAACAGCATCCTGATCAACCTGCAATCCGTAGGGGCCGCCCCAGAGGGGTCCCTAACCGTCCTGCCCGCTCGGCTTCCTGTCCTGTGCCTGATCCTGTCTCGGGACCCGTCCCATCTCCCGACCACGGCCCTCCGGCTTCCTCCGAGGATGAGGACGTTCACTCGGACCGTTCGGAGGAGTTCTAGCCCTCCTCCGGCTCCCCTCCTCCCGCCCGGCGTGGTGTTGCTCTTGGGACTTCTGGGGCCGTCCCTTGGGGGGGGGGTTCTGTCATGAGCCTCTCACTCCACCGGGTTACCACCTTATTTTCTTCCACTCTGCTCACCACTCTCTCTACTCAGCCTAACTAGCTCCACCTGTCCCTGCTCTGCTCTGCTCTAATTACTCTGCCAGCTGCGCTGCATTACCCACTACCTCTCCCAGTATTTAAGGCCCTGTCTTTCAGCTCTCCGGTGTCAGATCGTCTGCAAAGCTCACACCCGGAACCTGTTTGCTCGCGCTTCTGGCTCACCCTGGTTTTGTGACCCCGGACCTGCCTGATTTTTGGATACTCGTCTGCCCCAGGAGATCCAGACCTGCTTCTGCCATTACGACTCCTGACTACTCTTCAATCCCGGTAACTCTGACCAGCCTTCTGCCTTGCTACTACGTATTTTGGATTTCCCTTGAACTGTACTGCTGCCTTGTTTCATTCCGCCCTGTTGTGTCTGTGTCTCCCCCCCCCCCAGGACTTCTGGACCACCCACCACCGGCTTCATAGGACGCATCGCTGCCACTGGGGGGGGCACAGACCCAGCACATTGGACGGGATCCCTGTTACCCCTGGAGCCTTCATTCACTCCCTACTTCCCTTTTCCCTTAAGTTTAATAAACTTTCTGGTGTGACGCAATTGTGGTCCTCTGGTCGTCTGTCTGAACCGTGACACGATCAAAGGACATCAGAAGCACCTGAGCCCATAACAAAGGGTTGGGAATACTTATGTAAATGAGTATTCAAATTCTAAAAACGTGTTTTTTCGCTTTGTTATAATGCGGCATTGTGTGTAGATGGGTGAGAGAAAAAAACAAATATTTTATCCATTTTGAATACAGGCTGTAATAAAACAAAATGTGGAATAAATCAAGGGGTATGAATACTCTCTGAAGGCCCTGTATCTCACAGTAGACTGGAGCTATCAGCTCACTGCACCACCCATAACGTCTGAATGAATGGGGATAGCCTGGTTAACCCAGAGTGTGAATGAATGGGGATAGCCTGGTTAACCCAGATTGGAGTTGAGGTCACAATGGTGGGGGAAGTGTTCAGTCTGGTTCAACCTCAATATGACCTAGCCTTAATACTAGGTCTGGTCATGTGATGCTGGTCTTCAGTTCAGTTAGTTACTCCATTAGACAGAGGTAGATGTGGTCTATGTTACTCCATTAGACAGAGGTAGATGTGGTCTATGTTACTCCATTAGACAGAGGTAGATGTGGTCTATGTTACTCCATTAGATAGAGGTAGATGTGGTCTATGTTACTCCATTAGACAGAGGTAGATGTGGTCTATGTTACTCCATTAGACAGAGGTAGATGTGGTCTATGTTACTCCATTAGATAGAGGTAGATGTGGTCTATGTTACTCCATTAGATAGAGGTAGATGTGGTCTATGTTACTCCATTAGACAGAGGTAGATGTGGTCTATGTTACTCCATTAGACAGAGGTAGATGTGGTCTATGTTACTCCATTAGACAGAGGTAGATGTGGTCTATGGTCTATGGTTGAGGAGACTAAGTGGTGCTACATTTCTGTCACACCAGTGGAGGCTCATGGGAGGAGCTATAGGAGGACGGGCTCATTGTAAATGCTGGAATGGTATAAATGGAACGGAGTCCAACATGTGGTTTCCATATGTTTGATGTGTTTGATACAGCTCCATTAGTTCCATCCAGCCATAACAATGAGCCCGTCCTCCGGTAGCTCCTCCCATGAGCCTCCACTGGTGTGACACATATACAGATTCAGATACGATTTTCAAACCAAGCCGTTTTCCCACCAACTTTAGCATCCTGAATACTTTTTTTGTAGACTGTTCTTTAGAGACGAATCCTCTACTTTCATATCCGCCAACCGACCTAGCCATGATTGTGGTAAAGTTCTGCTTAAGGCTTAGTATGAAATGTAGCCGTAATGCTGAGGTGGCGTTGGCACGCACTACGCTCTTAGTGTAGTCTTGATGGTTGCTAGGCAGCGCCCGTTACTACCATCCTCCTGTCAGTTCTAAACTTTGCGAGGCGTGTCACTTCCCCCATCTCTTCATATAGCCCCACCACATGAACTGTTTTCTTTAACCACAACTGGATGGATCCGTAAAAGAATGACTGTGGGAATAAATATCACTGAATGACTAAAACCTTGGAATGAAAGTAGCCTAATGAAATTGAAGTCATCAAATTGTTGCTCACTGAATCTCTCAAAGTCGTCCCGTTGTTATAATACATTTGAAGCAATAGGTCCCTACCCGCGTGTGGTCAACTAGTTCAG
>NW_028164984.1:30000-31550 GCF_964263955.1 Coregonus lavaretus
ACATGACCTATACATGACCTATACATTACCTATACATTCATCCAATGCTCTCTACCATGAGTCATAATCCACCAGAACCTCCACATTACCTCCACATGACCTATACATTACCTACACATTACATAAACATTACCTATGCATTACATATACATTGCCTATATATTACCTATACATTCATCCAATGTTCTCTACATCCTCCTCCACCCACACACACACACACGCACGCACACACACACACACACACACACACACACACACACACACACACACACGCACACACACACACACACACACACACACACACACACACACACACACACACACACACACACACACACACACTTGTAGCACTGAATATATATATATGCATTATCCTCCATCTCTCAGCCTGTGTATACAGTGTAATTCTCTATGCACTACTTCCTACACACCAAGGCTGGATCCCACATGGCACCCTATGGCCTTGGTTATAAGTAGTGCGCTATGTAGGGAATAGGGTGCCAATTGGGACGTAGCACCGGTATGCAGTCTGAAAAGGCTGCGTGAATGAATATTTAATATAACAGATACCCACTCTACTGTACAGTTTGGAATCTTATTTTCTGTGTTCTAGAAGGCCTCGGAATCTGATTGTCAGTGTAAGGAAACGTTAGAATCTTTTATTTTTTGGAGGGGGGGGGGGCTCTACAGAGGGGGGGGGGGGGGGGGGGGGGGGGGGCTCTACAGAAGGGGGGGGGCTCTACAGAGGGGGGGCTCTACAGAAGGGGGGGGGGCTCTACAGAGGGGGGGCTCTACAGAAGGGGGGGGGCTCTACAGAGGGGGGGCTCTACAGAAGGGGGGGGGGCTCTACAGAGGGGGGGCTCTACAGAGGGGGGGGCTCTACAGAAGGGGGGGGGCTCTACAGAAGGGGGGGGGGCTCTACGAGAGAGGGGGGCTCTACAGAAGTGTTGGAATGTGATTGTCAGTGTTCTACGTAAGATTTCAATCTGATTGTAACTTAAAAAGCTTTATTAATATCTCACAGTGAGGATGTCATTATGTATTTTCACTTGTAACTGTAATCTCAGATGGGGAGAGGGATGGACTAGTGAAGAGAGGAAGAGAGGAAGAGAAGAAGAGAGGAGGAGAAGAAGAGAAGAAGAGAAGAAGAGAAGAAGAGAGGAAGAGAAGAAGAGAAGAAGAGAGGAGGAGAGGAAGAGAAGAAGAGAGGAGGAGAGGAAGAGAAAAAGAGAAGAAGAGAGGAAGAGAAGAAGAGAAGAAGAGAGGAAGAGAAGAAGAGAAGAAGAGAAGAAGAGAAGAGGAGAGGAAGAGAAGAAGAGAAGAAGAGAAGAAGAGAGGAAGAGAAGAAGAGAAGAAGAGAGGAGGAGAGGAAGAGAAGAAGAGAGGAGGAGAGGAAGAGAAGAAGAGAATAAGAGAAGAAGAGAGGAAGAGAAGAAGAGAAGAAGAGAAGAAGAGAGGAAGAGAAGAAGAGAGGAAGAGAAGAAGAGAAGAAGAGAGGAGGAGAGGAAGGAAAGAATGAAGGAAGGAAGGGTTAATTTATTTAATCCATG
>NW_028164983.1:0-69000 GCF_964263955.1 Coregonus lavaretus
GACAGAGGTGAAGTATGCCCAAATAGAGAAGACAGAGGTGAAGTATGCCCAAATAGAGAAGACAGAGTTGAAGTATGCCCCAATAGAGAAGACAGAGATGAAGTATGCCCCAATAGAGAAGACAGAGGTGAAGTATGCCCAAATAGAGAGGACAGAGGTGAAGTATGCCCAAATAGAGAAGTTAGAGGTGAAGTATGCCCAAATAGAGAAGTCAGAGGTTAAGTATGCCCCAATAGAGAAGACAGAGGTGAAGTATGCCCAAATAGAGAAGACAGAGGTGAAGTATGCCCCAATAGAGAAGACAGAGGTGAAGTATGCACAAATAGAGAAGACAGAGTTGAAGTATGCCCCAATAGAGAAGACAGAGGTGAAGTTGCCTCAATAGAGAAGACAGAGGTGAAGTATGCCCCAATAGAGAAGACAGAGGTGAAGTATGCCCGAATAGAGAAGACAGAGGTGAAGAATGCCCAAATAGAGAAGGCAGAGGTGAAGTATGCCTCAATAGAGAAGACAGAGGTGAAGTATGCCCAAATAGAGAAGACAGATGTGAAGTATGCCCAAATAGAGAAGACAGAGGTGAAGTATGCCCGAATAGAGAAGACAGAGGTGAAGAATGCCCAAATAGAGAAGGCAGAGGTGAAGTATGCCCAAATAGAGAAGACAGAGGTGAAGTATGCCCAAATAGAGAAGACAGAGGTGAAGTATGCCCCAATAGAGAAGACAGAGGTGAAGTATGCCCAAATAGAGAAGACCGGGGTGAAATATGCCCAAATAGAGAAGTTAGAAGTGAAGTATGCCCCAATAGAGAAGTTAGAGGTGAAGTATGCCCCAATAGAGAAAACAGAGGTGAAGTATGCCCAAATAGAGAAGACAGAGGTGAAGTATGCCCAAATAGAGAAGACAGAGGTGAAGTATGCCCAAATAGAGAAGACAGAGGTGAAGTATGCCCCAATAGAGAAGAAAGAGGTGAAGTATGCCCAAATAGAGAAGAAAGAGGTGAAGTATACGCCAATAGAGAAGACAGAGGTGAAGTATGCCCAAATAGAGAAGACAGAGGTGAAGTATGCCCAAATAGAGAAGGCAGAGGTGAAGTATGCCCAAATAGAGAAGACAGAGGTGAAGTATGCCGAAATAGAGAAGACAGAGGTGAAGTATGCCCCAATAGAGAAGACAGAGGTGAAGTATGTACAAATAGAGAAGACAGAGGTGAAGTATGCCCCAATAGAGAAGACAGAGGTGAAGAATGCCTCAATAGAGAAGACAGAGGTGAAGTATGCCCCAATAGAGAAGACAGAGGTGAAGTATGCCCGAATAGAGAAGACAGAGGTGAAGTATGCCCCAATAGAGAAGACAGAGGTGAAGTATGCACAAATAGAGAAGACAGAGTTGAAGTATGCCCCAATAGAGAAGACAGAGGTGAAGTTGCCTCAATAGAGAAGACAGAGGTGAAGTATGCCCCAATAGAGAAGACAGAGGTGAAGTATGCCCGAATAGAGAAGACAGAGGTGAAGAATGCCCAAATAGAGAAGGCAGAGGTGAAGTATGCCTCAATAGAGAAGACAGAGGTGAAGTATGCCCAAATAGAGAAGACAGATGTGAAGTATGCCCAAATAGAGAAGACAGAGGTGAAGTATGCCCGAATAGAGAAGACAGAGGTGAAGAATGCCCAAATAGAGAAGGCAGAGGTGAAGTATGCCCAAATAGAGAAGACAGAGGTGAAGTATGCCCAAATAGAGAAGACAGAGGTGAAGTATGCCCCAATAGAGAAGACAGAGGTGAAGTATGCCCAAATAGAGAAGACCGGGGTGAAATATGCCCAAATAGAGAAGTTAGAAGTGAAGTATGCCCCAATAGAGAAGTTAGAGGTGAAGTATGCCCCAATAGAGAAAACAGAGGTGAAGTATGCCCAAATAGAGAAGACAGAGGTGAAGTATGCCCAAATAGAGAAGACAGAGGTGAAGTATGCCCAAATAGAGAAGACAGAGGTGAAGTATGCCCCAATAGAGAAGAAAGAGGTGAAGTATGCCCAAATAGAGAAGAAAGAGGTGAAGTATACGCCAATAGAGAAGACAGAGGTGAAGTATGCCCAAATAGAGAAGACAGAGGTGAAGTATGCCCAAATAGAGAAGGCAGAGGTGAAGTATGACCAAATAGAGAAGACAGAGGTGAAGTATGCCGAAATAGAGAAGACAGAGGTGAAGTATGCCCCAATAGAGAAGACAGAGGTGAAGTATGCACAAATAGAGAAGACAGAGGTGAAGTATGCCCCAATAGAGAAGACAGAGGTGAAGAATGCCTCAATAGAGAAGACAGAGGTGAAGTATGCCCCAATAGAGAAGACAGAGGTGAAGTATGCCCGAATAGAGAAGACAGAGGTGAAGAATGCCCAAATAGAGAAGGCAGAGGTGAAGTATGCATCAATAGAGAAGACAGAGGTGAAGTATGCCCCAATAGAGAAGACAGATGTGAAGTATGCCCAAATAGAGAAGACAGAGGTGAAGTATGCCCGAATAGAGAAGACAGAGGTGAAGAATGCCCAAATAGAGAAGGCAGAGGTGAAGTATGCCCAAATAGAGAAGACAGAGGTGAAGTATGCCCAAATAGAGAAGACAGAGGTGAAGTATGCCCCAATAGAGAAGACAGAGGTAAAATATGCCCCAATAGAGAAGACAGAGGTGAAGTATGCCCAAATAGAGAAGACAGAGGTTAAGTATGCCCCAATAGAGAAGACAGAGGTGAAGTATGCCCCAATAGAGAAGACAGAGGTGAAGTATGCCCCAATAGAGAAGACAGAGGTGAAGTATGCCCCAATAGAGAATACAGAGGTAAAGTATGCCCCAATACAGAAGACAGAGGTGAAGAATGCCCAGTGTCATTTGTAGATGTACTTCCCATTTCAGAGCAATCCAAACTATCCAGTGTAATTTGTAGATGTACTTCCCATTTCAGAGCAATCCAAAATATCCAGTGTCATTTGTAGATGTACTTCCCATTTCAGAGCAATCCAAACTATCCAGTGGCATTTGTAGATGTACTTCCGATTTCAGAGCAATCCAAACTATCCAGTGTCATTTGTAGATGTACTTCCCATTGTAGCTAAGGACACAGCCAGGGAAACTACCAAAGACAAGGGTTTGGCTAAAGTGAAGCACTTCCCACTTACAGGGTGACCTAACCACGTTACTGATCCTGAACTAAAGCCTGATTGGGTGAGAAGGGATGAGCTCACTGTAGACAGTGATTGTGTGTTATGGGGTATGAGAGCGGTGGTGCCGGCTACTCTACAGAGGAACCTACTGGAGGAGCTACATGAAAACCACTGGAGCATGGTTCAAATGGAAGCTCTGGCAAGGAGACACTTTTAGTGGCCCAGGTTATACTCAGACATAGAAGACATGGTAAGGAGATGGCCCAGGTTAGACTCAGACATAGAAGACATGGTAAGGAGATGGCCCAGGTTAGACTCAGACATAGAAGACATGGTAAGGAGATGGCCCAGGTTAGACTCAGACATAGAAGACATGGTAAGGAGATGGCCCAGGTTAGACTCAGACATAGAAGACATGGTAAGGAGATGGCCCAGGTTAGACTCAGACATAGAAGACATGGTAAGGAGATGGCCCAGGTTAGACTCAGACATAGAAGACATGGTAAGGAGAAGGCCCAGGTTAGACTCAGACATAGAAGACATGGTAAGGAGATGGCCCAGGTTAGACTCAGACATAGAAGACATGGTAAGGAGATGGCCCAGGTTAGACTCAGACATAGAAGACATGGTAAGGAGATGGCTCAGGTTAGACTCAGACATAGAAGACATGGTAAGGAGATGGCCCAGGTTAGACTCAGACATAGAAGACATGGTAAGGAGATGGCCCAGGTTAGACTCAGACATAGAAGACATGGTAAGGAGATGGCCCAGGTTAGACTCAGACATAGAAGACATGGTAAGGAGATGGCCCAGGTTAGACTCAGACATAGAAGACATGGTAAGGAGATGGCCCAGGTTAGACTCAGACATAGAAGACATGGTAAGGAGATGGCCCAGGTTAGACTCAGACATAGAAGACATGGTAAGGAGATGGCCCAGGTTAGACTCAGACATAGAAGACATGGTAAGGAGATGGCCCTGGTTAGACTCAGACATAGAAGACATGGTAAGGAGATGGCCCAGGTTAGACTCAGACATAGAAGACATGGTAAGGAGATGGCCCAGGTTAGACTCAGACATAGAAGACATGGTAAGGAGATGGCCCAGGTTAGACTCAGACATAGAAGACATGGTAAGGAGATGGCCCAGGTTAGACTCAGACATAGAAGACATGGTAAGGAGATGGCCCAGGTTAGACTCAGACATAGAAGACATGGTAAGGAGATGGCCCAGGTTAGACTCAGACATAGAAGACATGGTAAGGAGATGGCCCAGGTTAGACTCAGACATAGAAGACATGGTAAGGAGATGACCCAGGTTAGACTCAGACATAGAAGACATGGTAAGGAGATGGCCCAGGTTAGACTCAGACATAGAAGACATGGTAAGGAGATGGCCCAGGTTAGACTCAGACATAGAAGACATGGTAAGGAGATGGCCCAGGTTAGACTCAGACATAGAAGACATGGTAAGGAGATGGCTCAGGTTAGACTCAGACATAGAAGACATGGTAAGGAGATGGCTCAGGTTAGACTCAGACATAGAAGACATGGTAAGGAGATGGCTCAGGTTAGACTCAGACATAGAAGACATGGTAAGGAGATGGCCCAGGTTAGACTCAGACATAGAAGACATGGTAAGGAGATGGCCCAGGTTAGACTCAGACATAGAATACATGGTAAGGAGATGGCCCAGGTTAGACTCAGACATAGAAGACATGGTAAGGAGATGGCCCAGGTTAGACTCAGACATAGAAGACATGGTAAGGAGATGGCCCAGTTTAGACTCAGACATAGAAGCCATGGTAAGGAGATGGCCCAGGTTAGACTCAGACATACAAGGTTATCACTGGTTAAACCCAGCTTTTCAGCTGACTTGCAGTCTAAGATACAGGACAAGGGGTTGGGCAAGAGTCTTCGTTTTTTACAGTCGGAACAAACAGTGCTTGTCCCAGATTACCGGGGAGGAGAGAGAGAGAGAAATGGAGACCCGGGGTTGTGAAAAGGCTACTTGGTCCTATAACCTACTTAGTGAGCCTGAGGGTCCAGAGCATCATGAGAGGCCAAAAAGGGTCAGAAGGCCTCCGGACCGATTGGATCTGTAAACAGGTTGTATATGAGTTGAGAAGTGAAAGACTGTTTTGGAAAACTCATGATGTTCATCAAGGATGTTTTCAGAGGAAGTGAGAATTTCCTGGGGAGGAGTGTGGTGTATTGAGAAATGTATTATGTGTTAATGAGTTTAGATTTAAAATGGTTGTAAATAGCCAATGGGATTTGTATGCAGGAGTTACTTGAATTAACAAATGACAATGGGTTTTCCATTCTTGCATTGAAGTGATTGGATTACGAGATGCAAGGGCAGTAAAAAGTTTAATGATGTATTGGTTGGGCTGAAGACACTGTAGAGAGTGGTCCACTGGAATGTGTTAAGGAGAACATGAAATAAATCTGTTCAGTTTATTATAAGTACGCTTCGGAGTCTTCAGTAAAATAACCCAGCATCTTAGGATGCAACAATGATCCTTTATCATGTTTACAAAATAACAGTTTGAAAGACAACAAATAGCCTAATTTTAATTAATAAAAAATATGTTAGAGACATGGGACATGGCCTTGTGTTGCTGCACTGTCTAAATATGTTAGAGACATGGGACATGGCCTTGTGTTGCTGCACTGTCTAAATATGTTAGAGACATGGGACATGGCCTTGTGTTGCTGCACTGTCTAAATATGTTAGAGACATGGGACATGGACTTGTGTTGCTGCACTGTCTAAATATGTTAGAGACATGGGACATGGCCTTGTGTTGCTGCACTGTCTAAATATGTTAGAGACATGGGACATGGCCTTGTGTTGCTGCACTGTCTAAATATGTTAGAGACATGGGACATGGCCTTGTGTTGCTGCACTGTCTAAATATGTTAGAGACATGGGACATGGCCTTGTGTTGCTGCACTGTCTAAATATGTTAGAGACATGGGACATGGCCTTGTGTTGCTGCACTGTCTAAATATGTTAGAGACATGGGACATGGCCTTGTGTTGCTGCACTGTCTAAATATGTTAGAGACATGGGACATGGCCTTGTGTTGCTGCACTGTCTAAATATGTTAGAGACATGGGACATGGCCTTGTGTTACTGCACTGTCTAACTATGTTAGAGACATGGGACATGGCCTTGTGTTGCTGCACTGTCTAAATATGTTAGAGACATGGGACATGGCCTTGTGTTGCTGCACTGTCTAAATATGTTAGAGACATGGGACATGGCCTTGTGTTGCTGCACTGTCTAAATATGTTAGAGACATGGGACATGGCCTTGTGTTGCTGCACTGTCTAAATATGTTAGAGACATGGGACATGGCCTTGTGTTGCTGCACTGTCTAAATATGTTAGAGACATGGGACATGGCCTTGTGTTGCTGCACTGTCTAAATATGTTAGAGACATGGGACATGGCCTTGTGTTGCTGCACTGTCTAAATATGTTAGAGACATGGGACATGGCCTTGTGTTGCTGCACTGTCTAAATATGTTAGAGACATGGGACATGGTCTTGTGTTGCTCCACTGTCTAAATATGTTAGAGACATGGGACATGGCCTTGTGTTGCTGCACTGTCTAAATATGTTAGAGACATGGGACATGGCCTTGTGTTGCTCCACTGTCTAAATATGTTCGAGACATGGAACATGGCCTTGTGTTGCTGCACTGTCTAAATATGTTAGAGACATGGGACATGGCCTTGTGTTGCTGCACTGTCTAAATATGTTAGAGACATGGGACATGGCCTTGTGTTGCTGCACTGTCTAAATATGTTAGAGACATGGGACATGGCCTTGTGTTGCTGCACTGTCTAAATATGTTAGAGACATGGGACATGGCCTTGTGTTGCTGCACTGTCTAACTACCTTAACAAACAGTGACACATTATATTATTATTCATATTATTATTATTATTATTAATGACATTTAACATGGAAAAGAGGTGACCCCTTGACTTTTTCCACATTTTGTTACGTTATGGCCTTATTATAAAATGGATTAAATAAAATAATGTCCTCATCAATCTACACACAATACCCCATAATGACAAAGCGAAAAACAGGTTTATAGAAATGTTTGCAAATGTATAAAAATTCAAAAAAAAAAAAAAGTATGTACATAAGTATTCAGACCCTTTGTTATGAGACACTAAATTGAGCCCAGGTGCATCCTGTTTCCATTGATCATCCTTGAGCTGTTTCTACAACTTGATTGGAGTCCACCTGTAGTAAATTCAATTGTTAGGACATGATTTGGAAAGGCACCTGTCTATATAAGGTCCCACAGTTGACACACCCTTCTCTATAGTCATTGGTTGCACTAATTGCAATTGTCTACATAACCTGGTTCAATCATTCATGACATCAGTTGATATACAGAGTGTGAGACTCTCTATATATATGTATATCTTCCAGTTCATTCTCCGTTAGTCAGCACCTCTACACTAAATAATGTTCTCTGGGGGTGCGCCAGCTCATGCTTTTTATTAGAGACTTTAGTCCCCAGAGGTCTTAACCTGGAAAAGGACTATAGTATGTTTTAGAGACTTTAGTCCCCAGAGGTCTTAACCTGGAAAAGGACTATAGTATGTTTTAGAGACTTTAGTCCCCAGGGGTCTTAACCTGGAAAAGGACTATAGTATGTTTTAGAGACTTTAGTCCCCAGAAGTCTTAACCTGGAAAAGGACTATAGTATGTTTTAGAGACTTTAGTCCCCAGAGGTCTTAACCTGGAAAAGGACTATAGTATGTTTTAGAGACTTTAGTCCCCAGAGGTCTTAACCTGGAAAATGACTATAGTATGTTTTAGAGACTTTAGTCCCCAGAGGTCTAAACCTGGAAAAGGACTATAGTATGTTTTAGAGACTTTAGTCCCCAGAGGTCTTAACCTGGAAAAGGACTATAGTATGTTTTAGAGACTTTAGTCCCCAGAGGTCTTAACCTGGAAAAGGACTATAGTATGTTTTAGAGACTTTAGTCCCCAGAGGTCTTAACCTGGAAAAGGACTATAGTATGTTTTAGAGACTTTAGTCCCCAGAGGTCTTAACCTGGAAAAGGACTATAATATGTTTTAGAGACTTTAGTCCCCAGAGGTCTTAACCTGGAAAAGGACTATAGTATGTTTTAGAGACTTTAGTCCCCAGAGGTCTTAACCTGGAAAAGGACTATAGTATGTTTTAGAGACTTTAGTCCCCAGAGGTCTTAACCTGGAAAATGACTATAGTATGTTTTAGAGACTTTAGTCCCCAGAGGTCTTAACCTGGAAAAGGACTATAGTATGTTTTAGAGACTGTAGTCCCCAGAGGTCTTAACCTGGAAAAGGACTATAGTATGTTTTAGAGACTTTAGACCCCAGAGGTCTTAACCTGGAAAAGGACTATAGTATGTTTTAGAGACTTTAGTCCCCAGAGGTCTTAACCTGGAAAAGGACTATAGTATGTTTTAGAGACTTTAGTCCCCAGAGGTCTTAACCTGGAAAAGGACTATAATATGTTTTAGAGACTTTAGTCCCCAGAGGTCTTAACCTGGAAAAGGACTATAGTATGTTTTAGAGACTTTAGTCCCCAGAGGTCTTAACCTGGAAAAGGACTATAGTATGTTTTAGAGACTTTAGTGCCCAGAGGTCTTAACCTGGAAAAGGACTATAGTATGTTTTAGAGACTTTAGACCCCAGAGGTCTTAACCTGGAAAAGGACTATAGTATGTTTTAGAGACTTTAGTCCCCAGAGGTCTTAACCTGGAAAAGGACTATAGTATGTTTTAGAGACTTTAGTCCCCAGAGGTCTTAATCTGGAAAAGGACTATAGTATGTTTTAGATAATTTAGTCCCCAGAGGTCTTAACCTGGAAAAGGACTATAGTATGTTTTAGAGACTTTAGTCCCCAGAGGTCTTAACCTGGAAAAGGACTATAGTATGTTTTAGAGACTTTAGTCCCCAGAGGTCTTAACCTGGAAAAGGACTATAGTATGTTTTAGAGACTTTAGTCCCCAGTGGTCTTAACCTGGAAAAGGACTATAGTATGTTTTAGAGACTTTAGTCCCCAGAGGTCTTAACCTGGAAAAGGACTATAGTATGTTTTAGAGACTTTAGTCCCCAGAGGTCTTAACCTGGAAAAGGACTATAGTATGTTTTAGAGGCTTTAGTCCCCAGAGGTCTTAACCTGGAAAAGGACTATAGTATGTTTTAGAGACTTTAGTCCCCAGAGGTCTTAACCTGGAAAAGGACTATATTATGTTTTAGAGACTTTAGTCCCCAGAGGTCTTAACCTGGAAAAGGACTATAGTATGTTTTAGAGACTTTAGTCCCCAGAGGTCTTAACCTGGAAAAGGACTATAGTATGTTTTAGAGACTTTAGTCCCCAGAGGTCTTAACCTGGAAAAGGACTATAGTATGTATGTTTTAGAGACTTTAGTCCCCAGAGGTCTTAACCTGGAAAAGGACCATAGTATGTTTTAGAGACTTTAGTCCCTAGAGGTCTTAACCTGGAAAATGACTATAGTATGTTTTAGAGACTTTAGTCCCCAGAGGTCTTAACCTGGAAAAGGACTATAGTATGTTTTAGAGACTTTAGTCCCCAGAGGTCTTAACCTGGAAAAGGACTATAGTATGTTTTAGAGACTTTAGTCCCCAGAGGTCTTAACCTGGAAAAGGACTATAGTATGTTTTAGAGGCTTTAGTCCCCAGAGGTCTTAACCTGGAAAAGGACTATAGTACGTTTTAGAGACTTTAGTCCCCAGAGGTCTTAACCTGGAAAAGGACTATATTATGTTTTAGAGACTTTAGTCCCCAGAGGTCTTAACCTGGAAAAGGACTATAGTATGTTTTAGAGACTTTAGTCCCCAGAGGTCTTAACCTGGAAAAGGACTATAGTATGTTTTAGAGACTTTAGTCCCCAGAAGTCTTAACCTGGAAAAGGACTATAGTATGTTTTAGAGACTTTAGTCCCCAGAGGTCTTAACCTGGAAAATGACTATAGTATGTTTTAGAGACTTTAGTCCCCAGAGGTCTTAACCTGGAAAAGGACTATAGTATGTTTTAGAGACTGTAGTCCCCAGAGGTCTTAACCTGGAAAAGGACTATAGTATGTTTTAGAGACTTTAGACCCCAGAGGTCTTAACCTGGAAAAGGACTATAGTATGTTTTAGAGACTTTAGTCCCCAGAGGTCTTAACCTGGAAAAGGACTATAGTATGTTTTAGAGACTTTAGTACCCAGAGGTCTTAACCTGGAAAAGGACTATAATATGTTTTAGAGACTTTAGTCCCCAGAGGTCTTAACCTGGAAAAGGACTATAGTATGTTTTAGAGACTTTAGTCCCCAGAGGTCTTAACCTGGAAAAGGACCATAGTATGTTTTAGAGACTTTAGTCCCTAGAGGTCTTAACCTGGAAAATGACTATAGTATGTTTTAGAGACTTTAGTCCCCAGAGGTCTTAACCTGGAAAAGGACTATAGTATGTTTTAGAGACTTTAGTCCCCAGAGGTCTTAACCTGGAAAAGGACTATAGTATGTTTTAGAGACTTTAGTCCCCAGAGGTTTTAACCTGGAAAAGGACTATAGTATGTTTTAGAGGCTTTAGTCCCCAGAGGTCTTAACCTGGAAAAGGACTATAGTATGTTTTAGAGACTTTAGTCCCCAGAGGTCTTAACCTGGAAAAGGACTATATTATGTTTTAGAGACTTTAGTCCCCAGAGGTCTTAACCTGGAAAAGGACTATAGTATGTTTTAGAGACTTTAGTCCCCAGAGGTCTTAACCTGGAAAAGGACTATAGTATGTTTTAGAGACTTTAGTCCCCAGAGGTCTTAACCTGGAAAAGGACTATAGTATGTTTTAGAGACTTTAGTCCCCAGAGGTCTTAACCTGGAAAAGGACTATAGTATGTTTTAGAGACTTTAGTCCCCAGAGGTATTAACCTGGAAAAGGACTATAGTATGTTTTAGAGACTTTAGTCCCCAGAGGTCTTAACCTGGAAAAGGACTATAGTATGTTTTAGAGACTTTAGTCCCCAGTGGTCTTAACCTGGAAAAGGACTATAGTATGTTTTAGAGGCTTTAGTCCCCAGTGGTCTTAACCTGGAAAAGGACTATAGTATGTTTTAGAGACTTTAGTCCCCAGAGGTCTTAACCTGGAAAAGGACTATAGTATGTTTTAGAGACTTTAGTCCCCAGAGGTCTTAACCTGGAAAAGGACTATAGTATGTTTTAGAGACTTTAGTCCCCAGAGGTCTTAACCTGGAAAAGGACTATAGTATGTTTTAGAGACTTTAGTCCCCAGAGGTCTTAACCTGGAAAAGGACTATAGTATGTTTTAGAGACTTTAGTCCCCAGAGGTCTTAACCTGGAAAAGGACTATAGTATGTTTTAGAGACTTTAGTCCCCAGAGGTCTTAACCTGGAAAAGGACTATAGTATGTTTTAGAGACTTTAGTCCCCAGAGGTCTTAACCTGGAAAAGGACTATAGTATGTTTTAGAGACTTTAGTCCCCAGAGGTCTTAACCTGGAAAAGGACTATAGTATGTTTTAGAGACTTTAGTCCCCAGAGGTCTTAACCTGGAAAAGGACTATAGTATGTTTTAGAGACTTTAGTCCCCAGAGGTCTTAACCTGGAAAAGGACTATAGTATGTTTTAGAGACTTTAGTCCCCAGAGGTCTTAACCTGGAAAAGGACTATAGTATGTTTTAGAGACTTTAGTCCCCAGAGGTCTTAACCTGGAAAAGGACTATAGTATGTTTTAGAGACTTTAGTCCCCAGAGGTCTTAACCTGGAAAAGGACTATAGTATGTTTTAGAGACTTTAGTCCCCAGAGGTATTAACCTGGAAAAGGACTATAGTATGTTTTAGAGACTTTAGTCCCCAGAGGTCTTAACCTGGAAAAGGACTATAGTATGTTTTAGAGACTTTAGTCCCCAGAGGTCTTAACCTGGAAAAGGACTATAGTATGTTTTAGAGGCTTTAGTCCCCAGTGGTCTTAACCTGGAAAAGGACTATAGTATGTTTTAGAGACTTTAGTCCCCAGAGGTCTTAACCTGGAAAAGGACTATAGTATGTTTTAGAGACTTTAGTCCCCAGAGGTCTTAACCTGGAAAAGGACTATAGTATGTTTTAGAGACTTTAGTCCCCAGAGGTCTTAACCTGGAAAAGGACTATAGTATGTTTTAGAGACTTTAGTCCCCAGAGGTCTTAACCTGGAAAAGGACTATAGTATGTTTTAGAGACTTTAGTCCCCAGAGGTCTTAACCTGGAAAAGGACTATAGTATGTTTTAGAGACTTTAGTCCCCAGAGGTCTTAACCTGGAAAAGGACTATAGTATGTTTTAGAGACTTTAGTCCCCAGAGGTCTTAACCTGGAAAAGGACTATAGTATGTTTTAGAGACTTTAGCCCCCAGAGGTCTTAACCTGGAAAAGGACTATAGTATGTTTTAGAGACTTTAGTCCCCAGAGGTCTTAACCTGGAAAAGGACTATAGTATGTTTTAGAGACTTTAGTCCCCAGAGGTCTTAACCTGGAAAAGGACTATAGTATGTTTTAGAGACTTTAGTCCCCAGAGGTCTTAACCTGGAAAAGGACTATAGTATGTTTTAGAGACTTTAGTCCCCAGAGGTCTTAACCTGGAAAAGGACTATAGTATGTTTTAGAGACTTTAGTCCCCAGAGGTCTTAACCTGGAAATACCTAACATATTGAACATGTGTTATATAGCAATGGTTTTACATCAATGATATCTACTGCAGTTGAAATATGATTGCCCTGTCTCCCAAATTGTTTTAGTGGTTCCATTTGTGTATTTGACCACTAGGTGGAGACATTGACCACAGTACCGTTCACCCTGAGGACCAACCTGTATAGTCCACCACACCCTCTCTCATTAGCACCACCAGCTGAAGAGAGTTTCTCCCTCACTGTGTTCCCCATGCAGGCCCTGCGCCACGAGGGTGCAAAAGGGGGAAATGGCATTGTGTCCATGGAGCACTTTAACAATTCCATGTCCAAGGAGGTCTGGGTGCAGTGTTGGGCATGATGGGCCCACCAAGCCTGAACCCCAGGACAGCCATACCACTGTCACCAAGCCTGAACCCCAGGACAGCCATACCACTGTCACCAAGCCTGAACCCCAGGACAGCCATACCACTGTCACCAAGCCTGAACCCCAGGACAGCCATACCACTGTCACAACTGTGACTCTGATTAAATGAACATGTCCAACATTCAGTCACAGACACACACACACAGACACACACACATACACCCAGACACACACATACAGACACACACACACACACACATACACCCAGACACACACAGACACACACATACAGACACACACACCACAAACGTTCAGGTGTTTAGTTTTGCCTAGATGTTGTTTGGTTGAGAAAGACCATTTAGTGGAGGGGAAAATAATACAGTATATATTTTTTTATATGTATTATTATTTCTGCCAAATGAAATGTTGAACATGGCAATGTTGCTCTCATGGTCTCAATAAAGGTGTAAAAAAAAAAAACATTCACCGCGCAGCTGGATGGAATTTAGCTAATGTTAACAGTTTGGTTGGTAGCTGATAGTATGATGGATATTAGAAAGTGGCTTCGCCAGGGCACAACGGCAGCATCGGATCAAAGCGGTGGGGAGGAGGAGAAGCCTGCCACATAGACCAAAGGCAAGGCTGCTGGTCCGACGCTAATCACCGAGGCCAAGGCTGCTGAGCTGACGCTAATCACCGAAGCCAAGGCCGCTGAGCCGACGCTAATCACCGAAGCCAAGGCCGCTGAGCCGACGCTAATCACCGAAGCCAAGGCCGCTGAGCCGACGCTAATCACCGAGGCCAAGGCCGCTGAGCCGACGCTAATCACCGAGGCCAAGGCCGCTGAGCCCAGCAGCAAAGACACCTGCTCAACCGTCTTGCAGCCTGGTGACATAGGAGGTAACCAACCCGAGGAGGGGCCTGCAGCCTGGTGACATAGGAGGTAACCAACCCGAGGAGGGGCCTGCAGCCGCCAAGACCGAACCTAGCAGCAGCACCGCCAGTATATTACAAGCACCGACGCCTCCGTTAGTGCCTGACGACCTCGGTGATGAGGAGCCAGCGCAGGTTTGTCTGGGGAAATACCCAACCCGCCTGTACTGCAGGAGAAAACAGACATTTTGTAGCACGTGGTTCAAAGGCAGAGGGTGACTGCTGCAAGGCAGATGCAGTTTGATGAGTTATGGGAGAAATACAAGCACACGGACACCCCCGCTCCAAGCAAACGGCAAAAAGTAGTGAGTAGTAATCTGAAACAACATGTGGTCGAAACAAAACAATGGGCCAGCTAGAAGAGGACAATGAGAGGGAGTGTAACAGACTGTTTTTCAGCACTCTGGATGCTGTACTGGGAGAAATGTCAGCAAGATTTAACCAACGAAACAGCCAATTTGCCTTGCACCCAGAGAATGAAACCTTTATGGATATGGAAAAAGTGGACCACTGCTGGACTTAATCTCAGGAGATTTTGTGGAAACTGAGTTTACTGTCGCACGTCAGTTTCTACAGACTGAAATCGCCCGATCTGGAGAAGAAAAATGAACAACGCAGAGCATTTTGGAGAGATTCTCCGGGCCTCTAACAGCAATGTCTACTGTGATGATGGCATTGAAGCTGGGATTAACATTTGGAGTATCCACGGCAACTTGGCAGAACTCCTTTTCAACATAGAAAAACGTATTCAGTGAGCACAGACGGAGCATGTTGCACAGGAGGAAAGAGCAGCTGATTCAACTGGCATTTGAGAGGGATCTTACGAGCAAATTCTGTGGGGAGTGGAACGAGAGACTGCTGAGGAGGTTCAACACAGCATCAAGGCGGCTGCAACTCTTTTGAATCTGGGTAAGAACAGGCAGCCTGGCTGGGCTTGGAGTATTTAGTTATTTGCTAGCTTTTGGAAATGCGTGGCAAACGTCAGAAATAGGTGTAGATGTGATTTTCTTTATTGGCCTTGCTGCCAAGTCTGCTGCTTGATTTCTGTGATTGGATTGGAAAAGTTTGGTTTATAATATATTCTGATTGTTTTTAATGTTGTTTTATAATGTAGAAGAGGTGCTTTGCATTACATTGATGAGGGTGGGCAGACCTTGACCAATGGTTGAGTAACGATGTAGCTATAGTGTTGCCATAAACAACTCGTTGCTATGGAATATTAATGTCTCTGTTATCATACGACACTCTTGTGGGAAGACAGCTTGGTAGCTGCGTTCAAGCTGCGTTGTACTGATAAGTCGTGGTAGTGCATTGTACATTATTGTTTGCTTTCCGCCATTGGAAATGCATTGTATTGGCATGAGGAAGTGTTATTACGGTAATTAGCAACTGTTTTGCATTGGATTTATGGGTATTTTGCATGTAGCTGTGTAGCGTTGTCATAACTTGCAATTTCTCGAGCCGGTTATGAATTGTCCACGTTTGTAAAGCAGTGCAGTAGCCTGTATTCTTGCGGCAAGACAGCCGTGCGTGGCTGCAAATACATTGTGTGTAATTGTACTATCGATTATAATCCACCCTGTGTTATCAGCAAGCGAAAATAGTTGTGCCCCCTTAGTCATTTCTGATGCCCACTTGCCGAGTTAATCCTACCGCCGGGCCTAGGTTACAGGTTAAATAAATTATGGTGAACGTATAAGGTGATGAGATTGATGTTCCTTTCCAATAACTATCGAGGGTCTTATTCTGGTGACATGTTGATCGATGCTTGGCTGCTAATGAAGGTAGTTATGTGGCACTACATTAGATCACTCAAATATGGTATCCTTGCGCGCTGCAGGATACATTCAGAGTAAGAGTTTGTGATTAGTCCGGAGTCCCGGCTAGTGCTGCGGCTGACCCCCTTAAATACCTGCCGCCTCAGTACATCCACGTCTCCCTTTTCTCACCTCATTCATTTGTCTTGGAGATGAGAGGCTGGTGGTTGACAGAGGAAAAGGAAACCAGGTAGAAAGAGGAGAATCCAGGGCATTCAGAGAGGATTTTGACCCCTTGAATTTTTCCACATTTTGTTACATTACAGCATTCTAAAATTGATTTAATAAAATAACAGTCCTCATCATGGTTAACTAGTCTGTATATTCCACTGATTCATATGGATGCCAGTCCATTCATAGGCTGTAAAAGTGGGTAAAAACCAGACAAGCATTTAACTGTAGCTATGTGGTCTTTACTTGGGTGTGTTTCAGCAGGGTGAGGTCAGAGAGATGCTTCCAAGTCAGTATTTTTCAGAACTCATAAAATCCTTTACACAATCTGATGGGATGAATGTTCAACCCCATTAAAATGACCATAAAGTCTATATAGTACCTTTAAGTTAAGACCTCACAGATCTGTTCATGGCAAAGCAGTTCAATTAATGATATTAATTGATTCTTAAAGAATATAACTTTTAAATCATGAGCCTCATCTTGAGGAGTCACCTGTGACAGTATTCATAAAGAGTAGGAGTTCTGATCTGGGATCAGTTTTGCCTTTTAGATCATAATGAAACAGATTAAATGGACAGGGGGGACCTGATCCTAGATCAGCACTTCTCCTCTGGGAAACTGCATGTATGAAACCGAACACATAGTCGTAGTCTAGTTACAGCAGGTGTTTACTGCCATCTAGTGGAAGATACCAATAAAACACTTTAATATCAGGGTGGGGAGACGGTTGAGCTGAAACAGAAAGTAAAGTTGTTCTTTTGTACAGGATCCATTTTATGACGACTGAGCTGCGGCTCAGCTGTACAGCATCCATTTGGAGATGACAGAGCAGAAAACACTATATGGAGAGAACTGAATAATAAAGTAAGTATTTCTGAACAATAATCTGAACAATAATCTATTCTAAAGGACAGCGTAAGAGAATGAATACCTGGAATGAGATATAAGGTAGGCTATTATACATGTTATTTAGATTGTCATTAAGGAGACACCTATTTTGCAACCCTTATTCCATGAAACATATTAACGCTGTAGAACTGATGCACATCAAGAAATAAGGTGACAAAGCACAGGAAAACTACTTTAGGTTCTCTAGAGCACGTTAGATACATTCTGTCGGAGGTGGTTTAAACTGCATTCTAATGTCGACTTTGCTTATGGAAAACCATATCATGCTAAGGTTTTTACACATGCTCAGGTCTTGGGTTTTGTTATCAGCAAAACGTCTGGTGAAGATGGTGCAGGAGCTTTTCAATGATATGGTTTGATGTTTGTCTCAGGGTTTCTCAATCCTTTTGTTCTTGCCCAGCATTTACACACCTGATTCAACTAATCATCAGATTTTTTAAGACAGTTTATTTGAGGACTGTTAACAATTATTATAGGCCTACAGTAAATCATTTTTTGGAGAGAAAAAAAACTGCTAAATCTGGTTTCGAGTAAATTATAAGTTTAGCTAAAATAATGTAAGAGATGTCTTGAAGAAGGACTAAACATCTTTTTAACGCGAGATTCGGTACCATGTCATCAGATACTGCTGTCACATGCAACTGACTGTTAGCGCCACCCTCTGGTTACTATTGGTATATAAAGGGGTGAGGCCATGACTGCAGTTGAAACTGAAAATAACAAAGTATCTGTACAGGGGCCATTTTGAGATGACAGAGCAGCTCATAGTTTAATCTCTAAACTGCAACGCAGTTTGAAAGTAAAGTGAGTATTTCAGGTTAATAATCTAGAATAAAGGGAACATTTGGAATTCACCAAACTAGTGTTGGAGTGCTGCTGGGCCATTCCTACCATGCAGAGCCTTTTCTGGCCCCAGGAAATATCAGTTCTTCTTTAGTGTAAAATGTGGATTCCAAAAGGCTTTAAATATAAAGTCAGGTGTCCTTTACCTTAAACTGGAGGCAAAAGAAACGCACACCTGTTTAGGAGAGGTGCTGGGTAGCAGAGTAGAACACCTGTTTAGGAGAGGTGCTGGGTAGCAGAGGAGAACACCTGTTTAGGAGAGGTGCTGGCTAGCAGAGTAGAACACCTGTTTAGGAGAGGTGCTGGCTAACAGAGTAGAACACCTGTTTAGGAGAGGTGCTGGGTAGCAGAGGAGAACACCTGTTTAGGAGAGGTGCTGGCTAGCAGAGTAGAACACCTGTTTAGGAGAGGTGCTGGCTAACAGAGTAGAACACCTGTTTAGGAGAGGTGCTGGGTAGCAGAGTAGAACACCTGTTTAGGAGAGGTGCTGGCTAACAGAGTAGAACACCTGTTTAGGAGAGGTGCTGGCTAACAGAGGAGAACACCTGTTTAGGAGAGGTGCTGGCTAACAGAGTAGAACACCTGTTTAGGAGAGGTGCTGGCTAGCTAAGTCGTAGTCTAGTTACAGCAGGTGTTTACTGCCATCTAGTGGAAGATACCAATAAAACACTTGATTATCAGGATGGGGAGGCGACTGAGCTGAAACTGAAAGTACATGATCCATTTGGAGATGACAGAGCAGAAAACACTATATGGAGAGAACTGAAAAATAAAGTAAGTATTTCTGAACAATAATCTATTCTAATTGACAGAGTAAGAGAATGAATACCTGGAATGAGATATTACTAGTTAGTAGAACTGCTACTCGAAATGTATGACTGTAAGTCGCTTTGGATAAAAACGTCTGCCAAATGGCATATTATTATAATCAATAGGCCTTAGTGTTATAAGGTAGGCTATTATCATTGTCATTATGGAGACACCTATTTTACAACCCTTATTCCATAAAACATATTACCGCTGTAGAACTGATGCACATCCAGAAATAAGGTGACAACTCACAGAAAAACTACTTTAGGCGCTCTAGAGAGCGTTAGATACATTCTGTCGGAGGTGGTTTAAACTGCATTCTAATGTCGACTTTGCTTATGGAAAACCATATCATGCCAAGGATTTTACACATGCTCAGTTCTTGGGTCTCGAGTGGAAATTTGAAATGGAAGTTATGGAACTCCATCATGTGCTTCTGTTATGAGAAAACCTCCACAATGAAACTGACATTAAATGTGGAGAATGATAGATCTGTTGGCCATCAAGTAGCCTATTCATTGTTATGCCTGTCTAGGCTACTGTAGCCTGCCATTTTATACTATAAATATGTTGAAATGACTGGAGTCATTGCAAATAATTTTGTGCCACTTGTGTAGCCAACCTGGAGCTGGCAAACAGATGTAATAAATAGCCTTTAACTTCAGTTTATTGTTGTTGTAGCCTCGTGTTATTATGTAATTAATAATGGCCGTGTTTAGTTAATTCAATTGGAAGTTATCAAGTGTCACCATGGTCACAGTTCTATCTCAACTGCTGATCAGATGTTAGAATGCATTACATTGAAGGTAACAGTCAGCCAGATTAGGCTACAGGTTAAAAAAAATACCTGGCTGTTGTTGACAAGCATGGACCTATTCAGTTCATATCCATATTATTAATATTTGATTCATTTACTGAAATTATGACCCCATCCTCAGTAGCCTATTCCAGCAGGCTACTGGGCAACAGAAGCACTTCCTACCTCAACATCGTCTTGCTATTCATGTTAAATAAATTAATATGTCAATTTGAACTAAGCAAGCTGCTAAATCATTCAGCTTACATCTTGCCTACATCTTGCCCAGGCTACTGGAGGCTATCTTAAATAAGATGTAGGCCTATCAGGGTCTATGTTTTGGCCTAGTTGTCAGGCCTTGAGGGTGGGTTTTGAGTAGTCATTGGGCTAGAAAAAGTAATTGCATTAAATCACCTGACTGTTTGGACGTGTCTGTTAGTTAATGTTTTATTTCTAAGAGATCATGAATAAAAGAGAACAATGGACATTCTATAATTAGTTGTCACTGTGTTCACCACAACCAACATGCTGCATCTCTGTTTAGGGGTCAGTGGTCTAAAATGAGTCTCTCTGGGGAGAGAGAGGAGGGGGGCCCTGCCTCTAAAAGGAGTCTCTCTGGGGGACATGACACCAAAGCTAAGAGTTGAGATGACAATTTTGTTTAAGAATTCTTAAGTTTATTTCCAAAACGCTATATCCACAATTTTTTTTTCAGCAGCAATGATTGCCTTGGGTACCTTCAATATTACTGGGTACCTAAAATATTACTGTTCTCAGATTTTGTATTAATGGATTTGAGATGTGTATAAAAATCCATGTTTTTTTGGCTAAATGCTATATATCCATTGTTTAGCTGGAATGGAATGTCCGTATCCTGTATATTTGACTGTGATATGTGGTTGTCTCACCTAGCTACCTTAAGATGAATGCACTTACAGATGCCATATCTTAATTTGACCCAGTTTCTCACAGCAGGAAAATAATCCTGCAGCAATAGGAAATGTAAATTATTATGTGCATTATAATTCATGAAATGTTTTTGTAGTGGTCGGTAAATTTTTCATTAGGGCAAATCAAGTTTGACATTTTTAAAGTGGAAATTACAAACTCTAGAATACTTTTTAAAGCTTGAATAAACTACAATATGGCAACTGTATTGTAAGTCACTCTGGGCCCGGTTTCCCGATAGCGATGGAATTTAGGCTTACCAGTGTTTTAAGATGCATCTTTCCTACAACGGCTGAAGATGTAACATGTATTTCCCACGCACCACGCAGAGAGAACGGCTGAAGATGTAACATGTATTTCCCACGCACCACGCAGAGAGAACGGCTGAAGATGTAACATGTATTTCCCACGCACCACGCAGAGAGAACGGCTGAAGATGTAACATGTATTTCCCACGCACCACGCAGAGAGAACGGCTGAAGATGTAACATGTATTTCCCACGCACCACGCAGAGAGAACGGCTGAAGATGTAACATGTATTTCCCACGCACCACGCAGAGAGAACGGCTGAAGATGTAACATGTATTTCCCTCGCACCACGCAGAGAGAACGGCTGAAGATGTAACATGTATTTCCGACGCACCACGCAGAGAGAACGGCTGAAGATGTAACATGTATTTCCCACGCACCACGCAGAGAGAACGGCTGAAGATGTAACATGTATTTCCCACGCACCACGCAGAGAGAACGGCTGAAGATGTAACATGTATTTCCCACGCACCACGCAGAGAGAACGGCTGAAGATGTAACATGTATTTCCCTCGCACCACGCAGAGAGAACGGCTGAAGATGTAACATGTATTTCCCACGCACCACGCAGAGAGAACGGCTGAAGATGTAACATGTATTTCCCACGCACCACGCAGAGAGAACGGCTGAAGATGTAACATGTATTTCCCACGCACCACGCAGAGAGAACGGCTGAAGATGTAACATGTATTTCCCACGCACCACGCAGAGTTAACGGCTGAAGATGTAACATGTATTTCCCACGCACCACGCAGAGAGAACGGCTGAAGATGTAACATGTATTTCCCACGCACCACGCAGAGAGAACGGCTGAAGATGTAACATGTATTTCCCACGCACCACGCAGAGAGAACGGCTGAAGATGTAACATGTATTTCCCACGCACCACGCAGAGAGAACGGCTGAAGATGTAACATGTATTTCCCACGCACCACGCAGAGAGAACGGCTGAAGATGTAACATGTATTTCCCACGCACCACGCAGAGAGAACGGCTGAAGATGTAACATGTATTTCCCTCGCACCACGCAGAGAGAACGGCTGAAGATGTAACATGTATTTCCCACGCACCACGCAGAGAGAACGGCTGAAGATGTAACATGTATTTCCCACGCACCACGCAGAGAGAACGGCTGAAGATGTAACATGTATTTCCCACGCACCACGCAGAGAGAACGGCTGAAGATGTAACATGTATTTCCCACGCACCACGCAGAGAGAACGGCTGAAGATGTAACATGTATTTCCCACGCACCACGCAGAGAGAACGGCTGAAGATGTAACATGTATTTCCCTCGCACCACGCAGAGAGAACGGCTGAAGATGTAACATGTATTTCCCACGCACCACGCAGAGAGAACGGCTGAAGATGTAACATGTATTTCCCACGCACCACGCAGAGAGAACGGCTGAAGATGTAACATGTATTTCCCACGCACCACGCAGAGAGAACGGCTGAAGATGTAACATGTATTTCCCACGCACCACGCAGAGAGAACGGCTGAAGATGTAACATGTATTTCCCTCGCACCACGCAGAGAGAACGGCTGAAGATGTAACATGTATTTCCCACGCATCACGCAGAGAGAACGGCTGAAGATGTAACATGTATTTCCCACGCACCACGCAGAGAGAACGGTCGCCAAGTGCGTTGTTGGAGCATGTCGTTATTTAGAGGATTGAAAGAAAGGGAGCGCTGCTCTTGGATCAGTTTTCTCCATTCAAATCTTTCCTTAACATTATAATTAGTTCCCAATACTCATGACAGATCAGCTCCTAGAGAGATATTACCTCCTACGGCTGCAAATATTGAGACGGCTTATTCTAAATCACAGATTTGGAACATCATTGGGCACATGTTAGGCTACACATCATGAAATATATTGAGAGAAATTACAGACTGAAGTCTACAAGTAGCAAAATAGAACTCAATTGATTGAACATGAAACGTATTTCAATATAATTGAAATAGGACTATAGCCTACTGTTTATATTTTAATGCAGTCATCTCGGTTTTCATTTGAAGCATCATTTTATACGTCGCTTGTTTGCATCAATTGCAAAGACATTTGCAACTTTGTATTTGTAGTCAACTTTGTTCTGAATTTATCGGCGGTCACAGAGAGACGGATTAACCATGTGATTCTATGTTTAGCGGAGATCTTCTGTGTATAAAGTGACGCGGGAGGGCAAAAAAGCATCTAACGACGCACTCAGCTGTTCTACAAGTGGTCTGAGGCAGGTGTTAGAATATGAGCGTTTTCAAGTGCAACGTTAATAACGATGGTTTTGGGAAACAGCTCAGAGATTTAACAATGCTCCTACGAAGGTTCTAACGATTAACTTAGCCTTAAGATGCTTTTGGGATACCAGGCCCTGGACAAAAACATCTGCTAAAGTCAAAGGTAAATGTTTTACATACAGATCTCATATTACTGGATTTATTTTAATTTTTAATTTTTTAATATTGATGTTACAAATGTATCATGTGTACAGTTCTTTATTAAAAATGTAGTTATTTGTTATATTTGACTGTGTAAAACCTAGCAGTACTACTTATTTATCTGAGAGTGAGGCAGATGTACATTCAATAATTAGTTGTCACTGTGTTAACCACAACCAACATGCTGTATATCTGTTTTTATTTTTAAAATTTTTATTTCACCTTTATTTAACCAGGTAAGCCAGTTGAGAACAAGTTCTCATTTACAACTGCGACCTGGCCAATATAAAGTTTAGGGGTCAGTGGTCTAAAATGAGTCTGTCTGGGGAGAGAGAGGACCAATTTTCTACTCTGAGACGCTTTGTGGATATGGGCCCAACTCTCAAAATATTGTTTTAAAAAACAAAGAATTTTTGTTTTACATAATAATAAAAAAAGAATATTACTAATGTAAGCCACTGTAAATACTTGGTTTAGTTTATTGTGTTGCTCTGCTCATGTCCGAGTTCTGGAACTGTCCGCGTCCCCGTACAGAACTGTCCGCGTCCACGTACGGTTTGGCGCCAAGCATATTGTCCAGTTACGCGCAGAGTGGTCTGAGGTGATCTTGGGGAACAACGACGGAGTTCGTTACAGTGTTGTGACACCGAAGTTTATTGTTCAATTTGCTTTTTAGCGTAATGGTCATTGACAGTATGAGTGTAGCCAGATCCTTTTCACTCGCTATCCTTGTTTCATCTTGTGGTTCACCGGATTCGTCATCATCCTCGAGGGACAGACGAACGACCTGCTAGTTAGCCAAGATAGTCGGTACAGCTAGCTAAGCTAGCTACTCTACCAGCAGCATCCTAGTTATCCTGGCTACCACTACATCATCACCGGCTGCCTGCATTTCTTGTGGACCGATGGAGATCCCTGGTTGTTTCTTCCACCTGTTAAATACCGTGGAGGGCTTCTCCCTCTCTCGTTGACGGATGCTGGCTTCCTACCCTCCCTCTGTCCGGTTCTCCTCTCTTCACTAGATGGATGGTAACTTTAGTGTTTAACCCCTCTGTGTCCAAGGACTGAACTTTTGAATATTATTTTCGGGGCGCCTCAAGTGACATTTTTTACAACGTTTATTTCTGATAAAATTAGTTCATTGCATCCGCCATGGAGCCCAGTTTCATAATATTACCTTCTGTCCCTGGTTATGAAGTAATTGCGAAAAAACAGGCCTTATGTTTGGGCATTTTTCACCCTACCAGTTCCTATTAGTTCTATTGAGCTCCGTGGCACCGACTCGCCTTCAGAACGTTCTATTCCCAGCCCATTGTTCTGCGTCACAATGCCAGCTTCACTATTGTTATCAATGAGACCTGCCTGCGTTAACCCTGTAGGTTTACCTCAGGTAACTTATTATTAACAAGGTTACAGCTACTTGGTGAGCGTTAACCCTGTAGGTTTACCTTAGGTAACTTATTATTAACAAGGTTACGGCTACTTGGTGAGGTTACGGCTACTTGGTGAGCGTTAACCCTGTAGGTTAACCATTTTCTAGATCCAAACTGCTACAGACCTATATCCATCCTGCCCTGCCCTTCGAAAGTATTTGAAAGCCAAGTTAACAAACAGATCACCGACCATTTCGAATACCACCGTACCTTCTACGTTTCCGAGCTGGTCATGGGTGCACTTCAGCCACGCTCAAGGTCCTAAACGATATTATAACCGCGATTGATAATAGACAGTACTGTGCAGCCGTCTTCATCGACCTGGCCAAGGCTTTCGACTCTGTCAACCACCGCATTCTTATTGGCAGACTAAATAGCCTTGGTTTCTCAAATGACTGCCTCGCCTGGTTCACCAACTACTTCTCAGATAGAGTTCAGTGTGTCAAATCGGAGGGCCTGTTGTCTGGACCTATGGCAGTCTCTATGGGGGTGCCACAGGGTTCAATTCTTGGGCCGACACTTTTCTCTGTGTATATCAATGATGTCGCTCTTGCTGCTGGTGACTCTCAGATCCACCTCTACGCAGACGACACCATTTTGTATACATCTGGCCCTTCATTGGACACTGTGTTAACAGACCTCCAAATGAGCTTCAATGCCATACAACACTCCTTCAGTAGCCTCCAACTGCTCTTAAACACTAGTAAAACTAAATGCATACTTTTCAATCGAACGCTGCTGGCACCCGCCCACCCGACTAGAATCACCACTCTCGACGGGTCTGACCTAGAGTATGTGGACAACTACAAATACCTAGGTGTCTGGTTAGACTGTAAACTCTCCTTCCAGACTCACATAAAGAATCTCCAATCCAAAGTTAAATCTAGAATCGGCTTCCTATTTCGCAACAAAGCCTCCTTCACTCATGCTGCCAAACATGCCCTCGTAAAACTGACTATCCTACCGATCCTTGACTTCGGCGATGTCATTTACAAAATAGCCTCCAACACTCTACTCAGCAAATTGGATGTAGTCTATCACAGTGCCATCCGTTTTGTCTCCAAAGCCCCATACGCTACCCACCACTGTGACCTGTACGCTCTTGTTGGCTGGTCCTCACTACATGTTCGTCGTCAAACCCACTGGCTCCAGGCCATCTATAAATCACTGCTAGGCAAATCCCCGCCTTATCTTAGCTCATTGGTCACCATAGCAGAACCCACCCGTAGTCTGCGCTCCAGCAGGTATATCTCACTGGTCATTCCCAAAGCCAACACCTCCTTTGGCCGCCATTCCTTCCAGTTCTCTGCTGCCAATGACTGGAACGAATTGCAAAAATCTCTGAAGCTGGAGACTCTTATCTCCCTCACTAACTTTAAGCATCAGTTGTCAGAGCACCTTACCGATCACTGCACCTGTACACGGCCCATCTGAAATTAGCCCACCCAACTACCTCATCCCTATATTGTTATTTATTTTGCTATTTTGCACCCCAGTATCTCTATTTGCACATAATCTCTTGCACATCTAGCATTCCAGTGTTAATACTATTGTAATTATTTTGCACTATAGCCTATTTATTGCCTTACCTCCATAACTTGCTACATTTGCACACACTGTATATATATTTTCTGTTGTATTTTTGACTTTATGTTTTTTTTACCCCATATGTAACTCTGTGTTGTTGTTTTTATCGCACTTCTTTGCTTTATCTTGGCCAGGTCGCAGTTGTAAATGAGAACTTGTTCTCAACTGGCTTACCTGGTTAAATAAAGGTGAAATGAAATAAATAAATAAAAGGTTTACCTCAGGTAACTGATTATTAACAAGGTTACAGCTACTTGGTGAGCGCGCCCACTGTTCACCTGAGTACATATTGTGGTCACCAATAGTGAGGTGAGACACAGTTTAAGAGGCGATGGCTGGTGGATAGCCATCAAACATTAAACATTTTCTGGTCATGGTTAACCATATTTGTTTTAAGAAAAAAGTGTACAATCTAAACAAAACGCATGTCCCTGTCCTCTTTTTCAAGATGTGGACGATTTAAACAGCCAGAAGACATTTTTAAATTAAGAAATAACCTTTTCTTTGAGGACTTGTTGTTTCTAAATGGCTGCTTGGTAATTTGATATGCATCGAAATCTTCGTTCGTAGGCATCAAATTGAGCAAATGCTGCTCAGGTTCACTGAGTTGCAAACCAAATGGGTATAATGGGGTGATTGTTGTCTAATCAGGTGGTCTAGCTAATGGATTTGTATATCTGACGCAGTTGATGCCTCAGATTATGAGCCAAGCAAGTGTCATGGATTAGTTATGTAGTACCCACATACGGCCACAAGGACGAGCAAGAGTGCCATAAACCCATACTGTTTTTGGCCATATAAACCCTAAACCTAACAATCAATCAAATGGATTTATAAAGCCCTTTTTACACCAGCAGATGTCACAAAGTGCTATACAGAAACTCTTACCCTACTTATAACCTATTTTAGCCGTAACCCTAACCCCTAATTCTAGGGTAGGGTAGCCTAGAACACTTTTAGAAACTATTTTAGTAATAATATTATCTTAGTAAATACAATTATAGTATTAAATAGCGTTTTGATTATTTTGTTGTTATTTTATTGTATGTATAATTGCAAGACAGAACACTTGATAAATAAGACACATTTGTTTTATTTTTAAATGTGGTTTGAATTGGGTGACCTAGTAACCTCTGTGTGAAAGTCCAGCAATTGGCTTGGGGCAGGTTTGAGACTGATCTAATACACTTTATTTCTCAGCTGCCTCACCAATGTCTGTACGTGAATTAATAACTTTTCATTGTTAAATATTTCCAATAGATGGCAGCATAAGACCACGAAGCATCAGTTATAGGCTACAAGCAGCAATATGATTTACATAAATTAGCATGCAACCAAATACTATATGTCCCATGATTTTCTAAAATGGTCACTCATTACTTTAGTTAGCTATATATCTCGTATTAGGCCTGTGATGCTTTTGGAAGAGCAATTAAATAGTGACTATAGCAGGTGTTGAACCCCTGGTAAATAATCACTAGTCAGATGCTCCAACCTCAACCCTAGTATAGATGCATTTTTAAATATCTAATATTGCGATTAAACATTTTTACATTTTAGTCTACGCTCTTATCCAGAGCGATTTACAGTAAGTGAGTGCATACATTAATTTTTAATTTTTTGTTTTTGTTCATACTAGCCCCCCGTGGGAAACGAACCCACAACCCTGGCGTTGCAAACGCCATGCTCTATCAACTGAGCTACATCCCTGCCGGCCATTCCCTCCCCTAGCCTTGACGACGCTGGGCCAATTGTGCGCCGCCCCATGGGTCTCCCGGTCGCGGCCGGCTACGACAGAGCCTGGATTTGAACCAGGATCTCTAGTGGCACAGCTAGCACTGTGATGCAGTGCCTTAGACCACTGTGCCACTCAGGAGTACAACCTCGGAATAGATAAGACAAGATTGCGTCTTCCAGCCCGCCAATAAATTACATCTTGCAACCCTTGCGGTTTGCAAATGTACCTCAACATGCCCCTCGCTTGTGCTAGAAGGCAGAGTGCTCGCTGCTGGTTGATGAATCTGACAATGAATGTACTAGGAAAATACGTTTTTCGCGACCAGAGGTGACTAAATTAATGTTCAGGCTTATTGATAATCGTTATAGTAATGAAGCATAATTTCAAAACATGAGCATAAAAACAGCTAATAATAAACATGAATCATCATTATATTATTTCACGGTAATGTGTTAAATGCTTTTTCAGTCGTTCCTCTTGCGTTAGCAGTGTGGAAAGGGACAGTAAAAAGCGTGTGCAGGAGTTTTCCTGTGAGGGGGAGTGGTGGTGTATCCAGAGAAAAAACTAAACAAACCTTCTGAAATGTCATTCATGGTCTTATGCTGCCATCTATTGGAATTATTTAGCAACTGCAGTAGTACTGAATAAAGTATATCCTTACTAAAGTAGTAATTACTCAGAATTTCAAAATAGGACATTTTCTAGTTCATTTACCACTTACAACCATAACATAACAATTTATAGCATAACAAACAATGAAACTGACATAAACCAAAAACACCATACATTTAGTTAACTATATATATATATATATATATATATATATATATATATATATACTATTTATTTCGATGGGTGACATTATCTGCCAAAGTAATACCACTGTAGATAAAGAAGAGCTCTCCAGTAGGTGTACCAAAACATTCAAAGGCCATTTTCTCAAAATTGAGGTTACAAGTTTATCATCTTTCAAAGCAGAATTACTTTCCCATTGTTCCTCAACTGTAGTGTATGATATACCTTTTTCTAGCTGAGTCTCTACTTTTATCCAATGTAAAAAACACAATTTCAAATTTTGCTACATAAGATCGAATCGAGCCAGTCGGTCACATTTGACTGTATAAAACCTAGCAGTACTACTTATTTCTCTGAGAGTGAGGCAGATATATATTATTACTGTGTAAAACCTAGCAGTACTACTTATTTCTCTGAGAGTGAGACAGATATATATATATTATTACTGTGTAAAACCTAGCAGTACTACTTATTTCTCTGAGAGTGAGGCAGAAATATATTATTACTGTGTAAAACCTAGCAGTACTACTTATTTCTCTGAGAGTGAGGCAGATATATTATTACTGTGTAAAACCTAGCAGTACTACTTATTTCTCTGAGAGTGAGGCAGACATATATTATAACTGTGTAAAACCTAGCAGTACTACTTATTTCTCTGAGAGTGAGGCAGATATATTATTACTGTGTAAAACCTAGCAGTACTACTTATTTCTCTGAAAGTGAGGCAGATATATAGCATTTTTACAAAAAAATAACATTATTTTTCTCTGAAATGAAATCATCAAGTGATGGATTTTAAACAAATACATTTCTGTCATTGAACAACCCCATGCCATGATTAGATAGTGAAAAAACACACCAATCTCTTTCATAATGTCTTTAAACAATAAAAGCTAATTTACCAACATTTCTGAAAATGCCGTTTTAGAATGAAACTCTTCTTATGTTTCCTGTTTCTCCATCTGAGCTCAGAGTAGATGAGAGACGTAATGTTTGTCTCTGTTGTGTTGAAGCCCAATCAAGCAGGAGAGACCAGCCTCCCCTGTACCCAGCTGTGTGTCCATGAATAATGACTGGTCTATGATGGAATCTCTAAACTTTAGAGAGGGAGACTTTTCTACTGAACAAAGGTAAGAAGAACTCATGGGTCATGGTCAGTGAGTTAAACAACACTGTCTCTAGTCATTTCCCCTCTCCCATTTTACCATTTATGTTTGTTGTTTTCATAATCCATAGGCTAAGTGTGTGTGGGTGTGTGTGTGTGTGTGTGTGTGAGTGTGTGTGTGTGTGTGTGTGTGTGTGTGTGTGTGTGTGTGTGTGTGTGTGTGTGTGTGTGTGTGTGTGTGTGTGTGTGTGTGTGTGTGTGCACTCCCTGGATGAGGAGATGTAATCTCATGTTTTGTCCACAGAAACCAACAGGAGTTATCAGAGTCAGAGATGCTCAGTGGTCAGTCTTCCCAGAGTCATCAAACAGACCTGGCCTCCATATTCATTGTATGTGGTCTTGTTATGTACATTTGTTTTTGTTTACCTCAAGTAAAGTTGATCTGTCAATCATTCATTCATTTGTTAATGAGAAAGCATTTAGTCTCTTGCTTAACTTATTTACTTGATTTATTTCAGTTGCTTGAAGAGAATATTATGACATTTGTGAAGAATGAGCTGAAGAGGTTCAAGAGGATTCTTAGTCCAGAACTCCCAGAAGGCTTTGAGAGTCAGAAGCAGGATAAGGAAGTGGTGGATGCTGAAGATGAGAAGCAGGAGAGCAGTGCCAGAGAGGGGGTTCTGAAGATCACACTGCTCGTCCTGAGGAAAATGAACCAGAAGGAGCTTGCTGACACACTGGAGAAAAGTAAGAGCTGTCTGCCTCATGTTGAATGCTGTTTTAGAACATGTAAAAGCTGTAGCTAAAGTACAGCTAAAGTAGCTGTGTAACTAAATGATATTGTAGCATCCTTAACACAACACCTAGTGACCTCATCAAGTAGCAGCAGGGATGTGTTGTGTTGATTAATTGAGAGAGAGAGAGAGAGAGAGAGAGAGAGAGAGAGAGAGAGAGAGAGAGAGAGAGAGAGAGAGAGCGAGAGAGAGAGAGAGAGAGAGAGAGATCATACCAAAAATAATATAATAAGTCACACCAGTGTGTAATGCATTATCAAAACATTTACACATTTATACAGTCACTTAAGATAAGACATTAATTGTATTTAAAACTTTATAACAGTAGGCATTAAAACAGACGTAATATTAATATCCTCTGTGTTATTTCTAGATTCAGATGAGCTTGCTGTGATTTGCCAACGTGAACTCAAATCTAATCTAAAGAAGAAGTTTCAATGTGTATTTGAAGGGAACGCTAAACAAGGAAACCCAACACTTCTCAATAAGATCTACACAGACCTCTACATCAGAGAGGGTGGAAATGGAGAGGTCAATAATGAACATGAGCTGAGACAGATTGAGACAATAACCAGGAAACAAGCAAGACCAGAGACTGCAATCAAATGTAACGACATCTTCAAACCCTTAACTGGACAAGACAAACTTATCAGATCTGTGCTGACAAAGGGAGTCGCTGGCATTGGAAAAACAGTCTCTGTGCAGAAGTTCATTCTGGACTGGGCTGAAGGAAAAGCAAATCAGGATGTCCAATTTGTAATTTCATTCCCTTTCCGGGAGCTGAATTTGATGAAAGGTGAAAAACTCACTTTGATTGAACTTCTCAATCACTTCTCAATGGAAACCAAAGAATCAAGAATCTCCAACTACAACAAGTACAAAGTTCTGTTCATCTTTGATGGTCTGGATGAGTGCCGACTGCCCCTAGACTTCCAGAAGAACAAGATCTGTTGTGACGTCACAGAGTCAACCTCAGTGGATGTTCAGCTGACAAATCTCATCAAGGGAAATCTGCTTCCCTCTGCTCTCATCTGGATAACTACCCGACCTGCAGCAGCCAATAAGATCCCTTCAGGGTGTGTTGACCAGGTGACAGAGGTACGAGGGTTCAATGACCCACAGAAGGAGGAGTATTTCAGGAAGAGATTCCGTGATGAGGACCTGCCCAACAGAATCATCTCACACATAAAGACATCAAGGATCCTCCACATCATGTGCCACATTCCAGTCTTCTGTTGGATTTCTGCAATAGTCCTTGAACACATGCTGAAACATAACAGAGAAGAGATGCACAAGACTCTGACTGAGATGTACTCACACCTTGTGGTGTTTCATACCAAACAGAAGAATGAAAAGTATCTTGGGAATGAAGAGACAGGTCCACACTGGAATGAAGAGAGCATTCTGTTACTGGGAAAACTGGCTTTTCAACAGCTTGTGAAGGGCAATCTAATTTTCTATGAAGGAGACCTGAAAGAGGCTGGCATTGATGTCAATGAAGCCTCAGTGTACTCAGGATTGTGCACACAGCTCTTTAAAGAGGAATGTGGGCTGTACCAGGACAAGGTGTACTGCTTCGTGCATCTGAGCATTCAGGAGTTTCTGGCTGCTGTATATGTGTTCCTCTCATTCATCAACAACAATGAGAATCTAATGGCCGAACCTCAAGTTACTGAAGTTACTGTCTACAAGAGTGCTGTGGATAAAGCCTTACAAAGTGAGACAGGAAACCTGGACCTGTTCCTCCGCTTCCTTCTGGGCCTCTCACTGGAGTCCAATCAGAAGCACTTACGAGGTCTACTGACAAAGACAAGAAGCAGCTCACAGAGCCATGAAGAAACAGTCAAGTACATCAAGGAGAAGATCAGGGAGAATCCCTCTCCAGAGAGGTGCATCAATCTGTTCCACTGTCTGAATGAACTGAATGACCATTCTCTAGTGGAGGAGATCCAAAGCTACCTGAGCTCAGGAAGTCTCTCAGAAGAAGAACTGTCACCTGCACAGTGGTCAGCTCTGGTCTTTGTGTTGCTGACTTCAGAAAAGGAGCTGGATGTGTTTGACCCGAATAAATACTCCAGATCAGAGGAAGGTCTTCTGAGGCTGCTGCCAGTGGTCAAAGCCTCCAGAGCTGCTCTGTGAGTACATAAAATGACATTTAAGAACTAATCATCAGGAATAAATATGAAGTTTAGAGAAATATATGTATTATAATAATATATAATATTACATTGAAAAACGTACTGAATCAATGCATTGATGTTCATATTAGTATAACAATATGACCATACAATTCTAGGAGACGGAAGATGAATCTATATGTTGTTTAAGAGAATAAACCAAATGCATCTGCCATTGTCCTTCTACACTACTGGTGTTAAATTAACAGTGTGTTTGTGAAATCATGATGATCTCTCTGTCAGGCTGTCAGGCTGTGGAGTCACAGAGGAAGGCTGTTCTTCTCTAGTCTCAGCTCTGAAGTCAAACCCCTCACACCTGAGAGAGCTGGATCTGAGTAACAATGACCTGAAGGATTCAGGAGTGAAGCTGCTCTCTGCTGGACTGGGGAATCCCCACTGTAAACTGGAGACTCTGAGGTCAGTATTCCTGTAGTTGGTCAACAAGTGATAACTGTTCACCAGATCCACATGTGTTTACCAGGCACACATAGTCCACACCATATGTGTTTGGACAGTGAAGCTTACAATTTTACATTTGTTGCTATGCTCCAGCATTTTGGATTTGAGATAGAATGTTTCATATTAGGTGACAGTACAGAATGTCAACTTTTATTTGAGGGTATTTTCATACATAGCTGTTTTACAGTTTAGATAGGAAAGCACTTTATGTGTCTAGTTCTCCCATTTGAAAAAGTCGTAATAATTTGGACATATTCACTTATATTGTATTAAAGTAGTCATAAGTTTAGTATTTGGTCCAATATTCCTTACCTGCAGTGATTACATCAAGCTTGTGATTCTACAAACTTGTTGAATGCATTTGCAGTTTGTCTTGGTTGTGTTTTGGATGATGTTTTCCCCAATAGAAACTGAATGGTGAATAATGTCCTGTCATTTTGGAGTCACTTCACTTGTATTGTCAGTAAGAATAGAATATGTTTCTGAACTCTTCTACATTCATGTGGATGCTACCATGATTATGAATAATCATGAATGAATGGTGAATGATGATGAATGAGAAAGTTACAGAGGAACAAAGATCATATCCCCTCTGGTATTGGTAATGGTGAGAGGTTAGCATGTTTTGTTGTAGCCTCTGTATCTTTCTCACTCATTATTATTCATGATTCATTCATGATTCTTCTTAATCATGGCATCATTAGGATTAATTTATTAGTGTTTAGAAACCTGTTATCTACTCACTTAGACAGAAAATTACTCCAGTCATCATCCACCATTCAGTTACTATCGGGCAAAACATAACCCAAAACACAACCAAAACAAACTGCAAATGCAACCAACGAGTTTACAACCAAATACTCAACTTTTGACTACTTTAATACACTATAAGTCAAATGGTCAGAATACGTTTGACTTCTTCAAATGGGGGGACTAGATACATAAAGTGCTTTCATTTCTAAACGGTGAAACAGATATGTATTCAAATACCCTAAAATAAAAGGTGACATTATATACTGTCACCTCATATGAAACATTTGATCACAAATCCAAAATGCTGGAGTATAGAGCCAAATTTAAAAGGTTAGGTTCACTGTCAAAATAGATATGGTGTGGACTGTATACTCAATACAATCTAAATCTGATACCTCCCTGTCTGTCTTTTGACTGATACTGCTTTTTAAACTGGTCTGGTCAGTCAACTCAAATATTCGTACTATATATTGTTCTATCTACAAGCAATACTTTGTCATTTCTAATAATGAAACATTCATTTATGAATAGATATGGCAGGTTTCAGGACACTGATATATCTGAATATGTTGAAAAAATATACTGCCACTATTTGGACCACCAAAGAATAGCAGTGTGATTTTAATATTATTTGACTCTTTGCAGGCTGTCAGGCTGTCTAGTCACAGAGGAAGGCTGTGCTTCTCTGGTCTCAGCTCTGAAGTCAAACCCCTCACACCTGAGAGAGCTGGACCTGAGCTACAATCACCCAGGATACTCAGGAGTCAGACTGCTCTCTGCTGGACTGGAGGATCCACAATGCAGACTGGAGAAACTCAAGTATGTAGAGGGTTTATGTCAATGTTCATATCAGACATGTTGGAGTTATCAGGCTAGTTAAGACAAACATTCTGACCACCACTTGGACTAAGCTATATAAAGACTGTGTGTGTGTGTGTGTGTGTGTGTCCAGTGTGTGTGTTTGTGTGTGTGTGTGTGTGTTTCCAGTGTGTGTGTGTGTGTGTGTGTGTGTGTGTGTTTTGGACACACACAAACACACTGGACACACACACACACACACTGGACACACACACACACACACACACACACACACACACACACACACACACACACACACACACACACACACACACTGGACACACACACACACTGGACACACACACACAAACACTGGATACACACACACACACTGGACACACACACTGGACACACAAACACACACACACACACACACACACACACACACACACACACACACACACACACACACACTGGACACACACACACACACTGGACACACACACACACACACACACACACACACACACACACACACACACACTGGACACACAGACACTGGACACACACACACACACACTGTACAAACACACTGGACACAAACACACACACTGGACACACATACACACAAACACACACACTTGACACACACACACACTGGATACACACACACACACTGGACACAAACACACACACACTGGACACACACAAACACACACAAACTGGACACACACATACACACTGGACACACACACATGCTGGACACACACACAAACACATTGGACACACACACATTGTACACACACACTGGACACACACACACTGGACACACACACAAGACAAACTGGACACACACACATTGTACACACACACTAGACACACACACACACACAGACACGTACGCTGGACACACACACACACTGGACACACACACACACACGCTGGACACACACAAACACTGGACACACACACACACACTGGACACACACAAAGTTATATGCTGACTGTTTGTGTGTGTGTGTGTGTCTAATGTGTGTGTGTGTGTGTGCATGTGTATCACTCAATGACACACAGACACACACACACTGGACACACACACTTGGACAAAGTTATGTGCTGGCTGTTTGTGTGTGTGTCCATTGTGTGTGTGTGTGTGTGTGTGTGTGTGTGTGTGTGTGTGTGTGTGTGTGTGTGTGTGTGTGTGTGTGTGTGTGTGTGTGTGTGTGTGTGTGTGTGTGTGTGTGTGTGTGTGTGTGTGTGTGTGTGTGTGTGTGTGTGTGTGTGTGTGTGTGTGTGTGAGTCTGTGTGTGTGTGAGTCTGTGTGTGTGTGTGTGTGTGTGTGTGTGTGTGTGTGTGTATGTGTGTGTGTGTGTGTGTGTGAGTGTGTGTGAGTTCACGTGTATCCCTCAATGACTGTCTGTTCTTCTGCTTACCGTTACAGTGTGGAACATGGTGGAGAGAACACAATGAAACCTGGACTTAGAAAATGTGAGTGTTGACTGCTGTGAAGAATATGACTAAGAATAAGTCTTAATTCAAGTGAAGTGAAAGTCAAAGACCACCATCATTACTTACTTGGTCATATTAAATATCAGCTGTAGTTCTACAGAAGCACAAATCAGGGACACCAAAGTTTACAAAGAGTTGCTTTGACAATGTGTGTGTCTGTGTGTGTTTGTGTGGCGTGTTCCTGTTACGTTAGAAAAGTGTGAGTGTGAGTGTGTATCCAGTGTGTGTGTGTGTGTGTGTGTGTGTGTGTGTGTGTGTGTGTATGTTCAGGATGTGTGTGTGTTTCTGTGTGTGTTCAGGATGATGATTATTTCTAATATTGTGTCTGGTTTCATCCATCAGATGTATTTGATCTCACACTGGACCTAAACACAGTAAACAGATTCCTCTCTCTGTCTGAGGAGAACAGAAAGGTGACATGGGGGATGGAGGAGCAGCCGTATCCTGATCACCCAGAGAGATTTGAGGACTGGGAACAGGTGCTGTGTAGAGAGGGTCTGACTGGGCGCTGTTACTGGGAGGTAGAGTGGAGTGGGAGTGGGGCTGGTATAGGAGTGACATATAAAGGAATCAGCAGGAGAGGAAGGCTTGATGACTGTTGTCTTGGAGACAATGACAAGTCCTGGAGTCTGTTCTGCTCTGACAACAGTTACTCTGCCTGTCACAATAATACGTCCACTCCCATAGACGTCCCCTCCTCCAGCTCCCACAGAGTAGGAGTGTATCTGGACTGGCCAGCCGGCACTCTGTCCTTCTACAGAGTCTCCTCTGACACACTGACCCACCTGAACACATTCCACTCCACATTCACTGAGCCCCTCTATCCAGGGTTTAGGGTTTGGGATGACCCCTTTGACCTTTGGGGTTCCTCAGTGTCCCTGTGTCAAACATAACACACACACACACACACACACTGGGAACACACACACACTGAACACACAAACACTGGACACACATACACAGGACACACACACTGGACACACTGGACACACTGGACACACACACACTGGACACACACACACACTGGACACACACACTGGACACACACACACACCTGACACACACACAGGACACACACACACACTGGACACACACACTCACACACACTGGACACACACACACACACTCACACACCTGACTCATCATTATTGAATTGTTATACAGACGTGGTTATAAATCCAACGAGACATAACAAAAGATTGGTGATGATTAAGTCTGAATCTACAGGAACTATTCTGTCTGGAAGAAGTGGGTTTTTACAACTGGTTAAAACTGTTATTTTCTGTGGTACAGTCTAGGCTAATGTTAGCACAGTGTGTTGCTAGCAGAGGCAAGTGCATAGTCGAGCTAGCTAAGAGAGAGTTAGCATCGTCATGACGTCAGAAAAGAGCGTTAACCAGTGGTGTAAAGAGCTTAAGTAAAAATACTTTAAAGTACTACTTAAGTAGTTTTTTGGGGTATCTGTACTTGACTTTACTATTTATATTTTTGACTACTTTTAATTCACTACATTCCTAAAGAAAATAATATACTTTTTACTCCATACATTTTCCCTGACACCCAAAAGTAGTTGTTACATTTTGAATGTTTAGCAGGACAGAAAATGGTCAAATTCACGTACTTATCAAGAGAACATCCCTACTGCCTCTGATCTGGCAGACTCACTAAACACAAATGCTTTGTTTGTAAATTGTCTGAGTGTTGGAGTTTGCCTCTGTCCAGGATAGGACATCTATTCAACTCTGAAGACAAACCTTTTAATTAAATCTGCTAAATGAGCGAACTTAGGAGGAAACGTCAGTGAGTGAAGTGAATGAAGATCACGTGACTGAGGAAAATATTGCTTTGGTTGAGGACAATATTGAAGTGAGTGACAATCAGGAGCTTATTGAGAAATGAACAATTATTGGAATTGATGGAAACATTGGACAGTTTGATAAAAGTATTGAGCAGTGGAGCTCATATACAGAACGGTTTGAATATTTTGTTATTGTAAATGACATGGATGAGGACAACATTGTGCCTCCATGTTTTAGTGTAATGGGACCAAAGATATTTAATATACTAGGCAGCCTGCTACAGCCAGACAGAACAGGTAATAAGACGTATGGGGATATTGTGGAGATACTTAAAGGACATTTTTCACCAGAACCACTAGTTAATGCTGAAAGGTTCAGGTTCCACAGGAGACATCCAGGAAGAGGGAGAATCAGTAACAATGTTTGGGGTGGTCCCAGGAGGGGTTGGAGGGTGGGTTGGGGTGGTCCCAGGAGGGGTTGGAGGGTGGGTTGGGGTGGTCCCAGGAGGGGTTGGAGGGTGGGTTGGGGTGGTCCCAGGAGGAGTTGGAGGGTGGGCTGATGCAGCTGAGGTGGGTGATTGTATATGTGGTTTATTATAATTGTATTTATCTGCAATAACTAGTTTCCATAATATACTGATATATATTTTAACAGTATTGTGTCTCTAGCTGTATAACCATTCCTGCTGCTATTTGTTCTTGTCTTTATGTTCCTTTAAAATAAATAAAAAGTTGATCACAAAAAAAGGAAAAGTGAACAGAGTTTCAACTGAAAATCAGAGACCGGGAAATCAAGTCACATGCTTCCACTGTGGCAAGGTGGGACATCAGGCTTCTACATGCTGGTGGAAGGACATGGATCGTCCAGCCTGTGGTAAAAAGGGCAACATCGGACAAGTCTCCAGAAATAAAAAGAGAACAGAGAAATCACAAAAACGGGAAACAAGAAACAGGCATTCCAACGAAAGACACATAGACATGTTCACACTGTTGAGTAAGAGAACACTGAGGTGAGTGACTCATCAGACCAGGAAGTCACACTGAAAATCCTGACTTTTTCCTGGTGTTGCTTTACCACTCTCCATCACACCGTGAGTGTTGCTATACCACTCTCCATCACACCGTGAGTGTTGCTTTACCACTCGCCATCACACCGTGAGTGTTGCTTTACCACTCTCCATCACACCGTGAGTGTTGCTTTACCACTTTCCATCACACCGTGAGTGTTGCTTTACCACCCTCCATCACACTGTGAGTGTTGCTTTACCACTCTCCATCACACCGTGAGTGTTGCTTTACCACTCTCCATCACACCGTGAGTGTTGCTTTACCACTCTCCATCACACCGTGAGTGTTGCTTTACCACTCTCCATCACACCGTGAGTGTTGCTTTACCAGCAGCTTCTGCCTTTGTGTGTTCACTGTTCTGAGCAGGATAGTCTTCTTTACAATCAACTTGTCTGACAGGGAAATTGATGTGAAGAATCTGTCTATGGTCCCAATTCTGCCTTTGCCCATGTAAGGCTCCACGTGTCTCAAAACCACAGTCAAACAGTTACTCACCTGCTGGCCTGGTTTCATCTTTACCCAGATATGGAAAGACATTGAGCAAGTTGGTTTCGACATCGGCGGCTAACCAAAACAGAAGTCACATGCACCATTATCAGTTTCTATCTGGTTTCTATTGGCCATTCATCCATTGACGACAGAACATTATGTTACTAGTTTTTGCTTAGTTGCCAGAGCAATGCTGACGCTGGAGTGGTCATGTGATAAATACATTGACAGCACAGATATTGTTGAGAAAAGTGACATTTTGAAATAGAGCTTCACCTCTTGAATGTTGAGAGTTATTTGATAAAGGTAAGTGTCATAGAAACTGCAGAATATGCTCTTTCAGATACAGCACTATATAGAAATCACAATGTTTTACCTGCATGTGACTCTGAAGGAGGATTTGATAAAGAGATGCTCCTTTCCCTGCGTCTTTACGTTCAGCTCAACCGTCTCCCCACCCTGATAATAAAGTGTTTTATTGGTATCTTCCACTAGATGGCAGTAAACACCTGCTGTAACTAGACTACGACTATGTGTTCGGTTTCATACATGCAGTTTCCCAGAGGAGGAGTGCTGATCTAGGATCAGGTCCCCCCTGTCCATTTAATCTGTTTCATTATGATCTAAAAGGCTAAACTGATCCCAGATCAGTACTCCTACTCTTTTTAATACTGTCACAGTTGACTCCTCAAGATGAGGCTAATGATTTATAAGTTATATTCTTTAAGAATCAATTAATATCATGAATTGAACTGCTTTGCCATGAACAGATCTGTGAGGTCTTAACTTAAAGGTGCTATATAGACTTTATGGTCATTTAAATGGGGTTGAACATTTATCCCATCAGATTGTATAAAGGATTTTATGAGTTCAGAAAAATACTGACTTGGAAGCATCTCTCTGACCTCACCCTGCTGAAACACACTCAAGTAAAGACCACATAGCTACAGTTATATGCTTTTCTGTTTTTACCCACTTTTACAGCCAATGAATGGACTGGTATCAATATGAATCAGTGGAATAAACAGACTAGTTAACCATTAATAATGTTTACATATCTTGCACTACTCATCTCATATGTATATACTGTATTCTATTCTATAATATTCTACTGTATCTTAGTCAATGCCGCTCTGTCATTGCTTGTCCATATATGTATATATTCTTAAATCCCATTCCTTACTAGTTTTGTGTGTATTGGGTATATGTTGTGAAATTGTTAGATATGACTCGTTAGATATTACTGCACTGTCGGAGCTAGAAGCACAAGCATTTCGCTACACCCGCTATAACATCTGCTAAACACGTGTATGTGACAAATAAAATTTGATTTGATTTGATGAGGACTGTTATTTATTTAATCAATTGTAGAATGCTGTAACGTAACAAAATGTGGAAAAAGGTCAAGGGGTCAGAATCCTTTCTGAATGCCCTGTATCCTCCTCTTTCTACCTGGTTTCCTTTTCCTCTGTCAACCACCAGCCTCTCATCTCCAAGACAAATGAATGAGGTGAGAAAAGGAAGAGGTGGATGTACTGAGGCGGCAGGTATTTAAGGGGGTCAGCCGCAGCACTAGCCGGGACTCCGGACTAATCACTAATTCTTACTCTGAATGTATCCTGCAGCGCGCAAGGATACCATATTGGAGTGATCTAAAGTAGTGCCACATAACTACCTTCATTAGCAGCCAAGCATCGATCAACATGTCATCAGAATAAGACCCTCAATATTTATTGGAAAGGAGCATCAATCTCATCACCTTGTACGTTCACCATCATTTATTTAACCTGTAGCCCAGGCCCGGCGGTAGGATTAACTCGGCAAGGGGGCATCGGAAATTACTAAGGGTGGACAACTATTTTCACTTGCTGATAACACAGGGTGGATAATAATCGATAGTACAATTACACACAATGTATTTGCAGCCACGCACGGCTGTCTTGACGCAAGAATACAGGCTACTGCACCGCTTTACAAACATGGACAATTCATAACCGGCTCGAGAATTTGCAAGTTATGACAACGCTAAACAGCTACATGCAAAATACCCATCAATCCAATGCAAAACAGTTGCTAATTACTGTAATAACCCTTCCTCATGCCAATACAATGCAAAACAGTTGCTAATTACCGTAATAACACTTCCTCATGCCAATGCAATGTAAAACAGTTGCTAATTACCGTAATAACACTTCCTTATGCCAATCCAATGCAAAACAGTTGCTAATTACCGTAATAACACTTCCTCATGCCAATACAATGCATTTCCAATCGCGGAAAGCAAACAATAATGTACAATGCACTACCAGGACTTATCGGTACAATGCAGCTTGGACGCAGCTACCAAGCTGTCTTCCCACAAGAGTGCCGTCCTACGCTGCGTATGATAACAGAGACATTAGTATTCCATAGCAACGAGTTGTTAATGGCAACACCATAGCTACACATTACTCAACCATTGGTCAAGGTCTGCCCACCCTCATCAATGTAATGGAAAGCACCTCTTCTACATTATAAAACAACATTAAAAACAATCCGATTATATTATAAACCAAACATTTCCAATCCAATCACAGAAATCAAGCAGTAGACTTGGCAGCAACGCCAATAAAGAAAATCACGTCTACGCCTATTTCTGACGTTTGCCACGCATTTCCAAAAGCTAGCAAATAACTAAATACTACAAGCCCAGCCAGGCTGCCTGTTCTCACCCAGATTCAAAAGAGTTGCAGCCGCCTTGATGCTGTGTTGAACCTCCTCAGCAGTCTCTCGTTCCACTCCCCACAGAATTTGCTTGTAAGATCCCTCTCAAATGTCAGTTGAATCAGCTGCTCTTTCCTCCTGTGCAACATGCTCCGTCTGTGCTCACTGAATATGTTTTTCTATGTTGAAAAGGAGTTCAGGAGCCTTGGCCTCGGTGATTAGCGTCGGACCAGCAGCCTTGGCCTCTGTGATTAGTGTCGACCAGCAGCCTTGGCCTTGGTGATTAGCGTCGGCTCAGCGGACTTGGCCTCGGTGATTAGCGTCGGCTCAGCGGACTTGGCCTCGGTGATTAGCGTCGGCTCAGCGGCCTTGGCCTCGGTGATTAGCGTCGACCAGCAGCCTTGGCCTCGGTGATTAGCGTCGGCTCAGCAGCCTTGGCCTCGGTAATTAGCGTCGGCTCAGCGGCCTTGGCCTCGGTGATTAGCGTCGGCTCAGTGGCCTTGGCCTCGGTGATTAGCGTCGACCAGCAGCCTTGGCCTCGGTGATTAGCGTCGGCTCAGCAGCCTTGGCCTCGGTGATTAGCGTCGGCTCAGCGGCCTTGGCCTCGGTGATTAGCGTCGGCTCAGCGGCCTTGGCCTCTGTGATTAGCGTCGGACAAGCAGCCTTGCCTTTGGCCTCTATGTGGCAGGCTTCTCCTCCTCCCCGCTTTGATCCGATGCTGCCGTTGTGCCCTGGAGAAGCCACTTTCTAATATCCATCATACTATCAGCTACCTACCTAACTGTTAACATTAGCTAAATTCCATCCAGCTGCGCAGTGAATGTTTTTTTTTTTTGTGGTACGTAACTTTGAAAGTAAACCTAAACGGTCAAATTGACCCTGCCCTTCTTACCGGTAAAATGTGTATGACGTAGGTATGATGCGTGCAAGGGATTTGCATGAAGGAAGCATACACAACAAATGGGTTGGGCATGACGGAGGGGGCAGATTGTGGGACAGAATATGGATACAGAACTGAGGAGGCACAATATTCCAACTAAGGGGGCATTGCCCTCTTCTGCCCCCTGGTGGCGCCGGGCCTGCACTTAATAGGCACCATGGACATTTGTTTTATTTGACCTCTTGAGATGGAAAACATGTCTATTAAGTTGAACATGTAGGGGAGACCGGAGATGGTTGTAACACTTTTCACCTTTTTGTCAGTTTCTCAGAGATCCTTTATGGTGGTGTGTCCAAAACGTGATACAAACAACCTACGTCTGTCCTTTACAAATTGGTGTGGTTATTATATATGTAAATCAAACTGCAAATGAATGGTGTTGTCTTAACTACAAGGAGTGAAGTGTTCCAGTTTACCCCATGGTCTGGCTGAATTGGAACAGTGCTTGGGCTGAATTGGAACAGGATGAAAAAGGGCATAGATCATGACATGCAACTAAATATTGTACAACTTTATTGAGACCATGAGAGCAACATTGCCATGTTCAACATTTCATTTGGCAGAAATCATAATAAATATAACAAATAAATGTTGTATTATTTCCCCCTCCACTAAATGGTATTTCTCAACCAAACAACATCTAGGCAAAACTAAACACCTGAACGTTTGTGGTGTGTGTGTGCGTGTGTGTGTCTGTGTTTGTGTGTCTGTGTGTATGTGTGTGTGTCTGTATGTGCGTGTCTGCGTGTGTGTGTATGTGCGTGTCTGTGTGTATGTGTCTGTGACTGAATGTTGGACATGTTCATTTAATCAGAGTCACAGTTGTGACAGTGGTATGGCTGTCCTGGGGTTCAGGCTTGGTGACAGTGGTATGGCTGTCCTGGGGTTCTGGCTTGGTGACAGTGGTATGGCTGTCCTGGGGTTCAGGCTTGGTGACAGTGGTATGGCTGTCCTGGGGTTCAGGCTTGGTGACAGTGGTACGGCTGTCCTGGGGTTCAGGCTTGGTGACAGTGGTATGGCTGTCCTGGGGTTCAGGCTTGGTGACAGTGGTATGGCTGTCCTGGGGTTCAGGCTTGGTGACAGTGGTATGGCTGTCCTGGGGTTCAGGCTTGGTCACAGTGGTATGGCTGTCCTGGGGTTCAGGCTTGGTGACAGTGGTATGGCTGTCCTGGGGTTCAGGCTTGGTGAGCCCATCATTCCCAACACTGCACCCAGACCTCCTTGGACATGGAATTGTTAAAGTGCTCCATGGACACAATGCCATTTCCCCCTTTTGCACCCTCGTGGCGCAGGGCCTGCATGGGGAACACAGTGAGGGAGAAACTCTCTTCAGCTGGTGGTGCTAATGAGAGAGGGTGTGGTGGACTATACAGGTTGGTCCTCAGGGTGAGCGGTACTGTGGTCAATGTCTCCACCTAGTGGTCAATTACACAAATGGAACCACTAAAACCATTTGGGAGACAGGGCAATCATATTTCAACTGCAGTAGATATCATTGATGTAAAACCATTGCTATATAACACATGTTCAATATGTTAGGTATTGGAAAATAAACAACAACAAGTTGGGAAGGGGGGGGGGGAGGGGAGGGGGGGCTGGACTACCAAGGGAATGGATTCTTCACAAAACATCCTATAGTCCTTTTCCAGGTTAAGACCTCTGGGGACTAAAGTCTCTAAAACATACTATAGTCCTTTTCCAGGTTAAGACCTCTGGGGACTAAAGTCTCTAAAACATACTATAGTCCTTTTCCAGGTTAAGACCTCTGGGGACTAAAGTATATAAAACATACTATAGTCCTTTTCCAGGTTAAGACCTCTGGGGACTAAAGTCTCTAAAACATACTATAGTCCTTTTCCAGGTTAAGACCTCTGGGGACTAAAGTCTCTAAAACATACTATAGTCCTTTTCCAGGTTAAGACCTCTGGGGACTAAAGTCTCTAAAACATACTATAGTCCTTTTCCAGGTTAAGACCCCTGGGGACTAAAGTCTCTAAAACATACTATAGTCCTTTTCCAGGTTAAGACCTCTGGGGACTAAAGTCTCTAAAACATACTATAGTCCTTTTCCAGGTTAAGACCTCTGGGGACTAAAGTCTCTAAAACATACTATAGTCCTTTTCCAGGTTAAGACCTCTGGGGACTAAAGTCTCTAAAACATACTATAGTCCTTTTCCAGGTTAAGTCCTCTGGGGACTAAAGTCTCTAAAACATACTATAGTCATTTTCCAGGTTAAGACCTCTGGGGACTAAAGTCTATAAAACATACTATAGTCCTTTTCCAGGTTAAGACCTCTGGGGACTAAAGTCTCTAAAAGATACTATAGTCATTTTCCAGGTTAAGGCCTCTGGGGACTAAAGACTCTAAAACATACTATAGTCCTTTTCCAGGTTAAGACCTTTGGGGACTAAAGTCTCTAAAACATACTATAGTCCTTTTCCAGGTTAAGACCTCTGGGGACTAAAGTCTCTAAAACATACTATAGTCCTTTTCCAGGTTAAGACCTCTGGGGACTAAAGTCTCTAAAACATACTATAGTCCTTTTCCAGGTTAAGACCTCTGGGGACTAAAGTCTCTAAAACATACTATAGTCCTTTTCCAGGTTAAGACCTCTGGGGACTAAAGTCTCTAAAACATACTATAGTCCTTTTCCAGGTTAAGACCTCTGGGGACTAAAGTCTCTAAAACATACTATAGTCCTTTTCCAGGTTAAGACCTCTGGGGACTAAAGTCTCTAAAACATACTATAGTCCTTTTCCAGGTTAAGACCTCTGGGGCTAAAGTCTCTAAAACATACTATAGTCCTTTTCCAGGTTAAGACCTCTGGGGACTAAAGTCTCTAAAACATACTATAGTCCTTTTCCAGGTTAAGACCTCTGGGGACTAAAGTCTCTAAAACATACTATAGTCCTTTTCCAGGTTAAGACCTCTGGGGACCAAAGTCTCTAAAACATACTATAGTCCTTTTCCAGGTTAAGTCCTCTGGGGACTAAAGTCTCTAAAACATACTATAGTCATTTTCCAGGTTAAGACCTCTGGGGACTAAAGTCTATAAAACATACTATAGTCCTTTTCCAGGTTAAGACCTCTGGGGACTAAAGTCTCTAAAAGATACTATAGTCATTTTCCAGGTTAAGGCCTCTGGGGACTAAAGACTCTAAAACATACTATAGTCCTTTTCCAGGTTAAGACCTTTGGGGACTAAAGTCTCTAAAACATACTATAGTCCTTATCCAGGTTAAGACCTCTGGGGACTAAAGTCTCTAAAACATACTATTGTCCTTTTCCAGGTTAAGACCTCTGGGGACTAAAGTCTCTAAAACATACTATAGTCCTTTTCCAGGTTAAGACCTCTGGGGACTAAAGTCTCTAAAACATACTATAGTCCTTTTCCAGGTTAAGACCTCTGGGGACTAAAGTCTCTAAAACATACTATAGTCCTTTTCCAGGTTAAGACCTCTGGGGACTAAAGTCTCTAAAACATTCTATAGTCCTGTTCCAGGTTAAGACCTCTGGGGACTAAAGTCTCTAAAACATACTATAGTCCTTTTCCAGGTTAAGACCTCTGGGGACTAAAGTCTCTAAAACATATTATAGTCCTTTTCCAGTTTAAGACCTCTGGGGACTAAAGTCTCTAAAACATACTATAGTCCTTTTCCAGGTTAAGACCTCTGGGGACTAATGTATCTAAAACATACTATAGAAATTGTCCAGGTTAAGACCTCTGGGGACTAAAGTCTCTAAAACATACTATAGTCCTTTTCCAGGTTAAGACCTCTGGGGACTAAAGTCTCTAAAACATACTATAGTCCTTTTCCAGGTTAAGACCTCTGGGGACTAAAGTCTCTAAAACATACTATAGTCCTTTTCCAGGTTAAGACCTCTGGGGACTAAAGTCTCTAAAACATACTATAGTCCTTTTCCAGGTTAAGACCTCTGGGGACTAAAGTCTCTAAAACATACTATAGTCCTTTTCCAGGTTAAGACCTCTGTGGACTAAAGTCTCTAAAACATACTATAGTCCTTTTCCAGGTTAAGTCCTCTGGGCACTAAAGTCTCTAAAACATACTATAGTCATTTTCCAGGTTAAGACCTCTGGGGACTAAAGTCTATAAAACATACTATAGTCCTTTTCCAGGTTAAGACCTCTGGGGACTAAAGTCTCTAAAACATACTATAGTCCTTTTCCAGGTTAAGACCTCTGGGGTCTAAAGTCTCTAAAACATACTATAGTCCTTTTCCAGGTTAAGACCTCTGGGGACTAAAGTCTCTAAAACATACTATAGTCCTTTTCCAGGTTAAGACCTCTGGGGACTAAAGTCTCTAAAACATACTATAGTCCTTTTCCAGGTTAAGACCTCTGGGGACTAAAGTCTCTAAAACATTATATAGTCCTTTTCCAGGTTAAGACCTCTGGGGACTAAAGTCTCTAAAACATACTATAGTCCTTTTCCAGGTTAAGACCTCTGGGGACTAAAGTCTCTAAAACATACTATAGTCCTTTTCCAGGTTAAGACCTCTGGGGACTAAAGTCTCTAAAACATACTATAGTCCTTTTCCAGGTTAAGACCTCTGGGGACTAAAGTCTCTAAAACATACTATAGTCCTTTTCCAGGTTAAGACCTCTGGGGACTAAAGTCTCTAAAACATACTTTAGTCCTTTTCCAGGTTAAGACCTCTGGGGACTAAAGTCTCTAAAACATACTATAGTCCTTTTCCAGGTTAAGACCTCTGGGGACTAAAGTCTCTAATAAAAAGCATGAGCTGGCGCACCCCCAGAGAACATTATTTAGTGTAGAGGTGCTGACTACCGGAGAATGAACTGGAAGATATAAATATATATAGAGAGTCTCACACTCTGTATATCAACTGATGTCATGCATGATTGAACCAGGTTATGTAGACAAACAGCTCAATTAGTGCAACCAATGACTATAGTGAGGGGTGTGTCAACTGTGGGACCTTATATAGACAGGTGCCTTTCCAAATCATGTCCTAACAATTGAATTTACCACAGGTGGACTCCAATCAAGTTGTAGAAACATCTCAAGGATGATCAATGGAAACAGGATGCACCTGGGCTCAATTTCGTGTCTCATAACAAAGGGTCTGAATACTTATGTACATACGTTTTTTTCATTTTGAATTTTTATACATTTGCAAACATTTCTATAAACCCGTTTTTCGCTTTGTCATTATGGGGTATTGTGTGTAGATTGATGAGGACATTATTTTATTTAATCAATTTTATAATAAGGCCATAACGTAACAAAATGTGGAAAAAGTCAAGGGGTCACCTCTTTTTCACGTTAAATGTCAATAATAATATTAATAATAACATAATGTGTCACTGTTTGTTAAGGTAGTTAGACAGTGCAGCAACACAAGGCCATGTCCCATGTCTCTAACATATTTAGACAGTGCAGCAACACAAGGCCATGTCCCATGTCTCTAACATATTTAGACAGTGCAGCAACACAAGGCCATGTCCCATGTCTCTAACATATTTAGACAGTGCAGCAACACAAGGCCATGTCCCATGTCTCTAACATATTTAGACAGTGCAGCATCACAAGGCCATGTCCCATGTCTCTAACATATTCAGACAGTGCAGCAACACAAGGCCATGTCCCATGTCTCTAACATATTTAGACAGTGCAGCAACACAAGGCCATGTCCCATGTCTCTAACATATTTAGACAGTGCAGCAACACAAGGCCATGTCCCATGTCTCTAACATATTTAGACAGTGCAGCAACACAAGGCCATGTCCCATGTCTCTAACATATTTAGACAGTGCAGCAACACAAGGCCATGTCCCATGTCTCTAACATATTTAGACAGTGCAGCAACACAAGGCCATGTCCCATGTCTCTAACATATTTAGACAGTGCAGCAACACAAGGCCATGTCCCATGTCTCTAACATATTTAGACAGTGCAGCAACACAAGGCCATGTCCCATGTCTCTAACATATTTAGACAGTGCAGCAACACAAGGCCATGTCCCATGTCTCTAACATATTTAGACAGTGCAGCAACACAAGGCCATGTCCCATGTCTCTAACATATTTAGACAGTGCAGCAACACAAGGCCATGTCACATGTCTCTAACATATTTAGACAGTGCAGCAACACAAGGCCATGTCCCATGTCTCAAACATATTTAGACAGTGCAGCAACACAAGGCCATGTCCCATGTCTCTAACATATTTAGACAGTGCAGCAACACAAGGCCATGTCCCATGTCTCTAACATATTTAGACAGTGCAGCAACACAAGGCCATGTCCCATGTCTCTAACATATTTAGACAGTGCAGCAACACAAGGCCATGTCCCATGTCCCTAACATATTTAGACAGTGCAGCAACACAAGGCCATGTCCCACGTCTCTAACATATTTAGACAGTGCAGCAACACAAGGCCATGTCCCATGTCTCTAACATATTTAGACAGTGCAGCAACACAAGGCCATGTCCCATGTCTCTAACATATTTAGACAGTGCAGCAACACAAGGCCATGTCCCATGTCTCTAACATATTTAGACAGTGCAGCAACACAAGGCCATGTCCCATGTCTCTAACATATTTAGACAGTGCAGCAACACAAGGCCATGTCCCATGTCTCTAACATATTTAGACAGTGCAGCAACACAAGGCCATGTCCCATGTCTCTAACATATTTAGACAGTGCAGCAACACAAGGCCATGTCCCATGTCTCTAACATATTTAGACAGTGCAGCAACACAAGGCCATGTCCCATGTCTCTAACATATTTAGACAGTGCAGCAACACAAGGCCATGTCCCATGTCTCTAACATATTTAGACAGTGCAGCAACACAAGGCCATGTCCCATGTCTCAAACATATTTAGACAGTGCAGCAACACAAGGCCATGTCCCATGTCTCTAACATATTTAGACAGTGCAGCAACACAAGGCCATGTCCCATGTCTCTAACATATTTAGACAGTGCAGCAACACAAGGCCATGTCCCATGTCTCTAACATATTTAGACAGTGCAGCAACACAAGGCCATGTCCCATGTCTCAAACATATTTAGACAGTGCAGCAACACAAGGCCATGTCCCATGTCTCTAACATATTTAGACAGTGCAGCAACACAAGGCCATGTCCCATGTCTCTAACATATTTAGACAGTGCAGCAACACAAGGCCATGTCCCATGTCTCTAACATATTTAGACAGTGGAGCAACACAAGGCCATGTCCCATGTCTCTAACATATTTAGACAGTGCAGCAACACAAGGCCATGTCCCATGTCTCTAACATATTTAGACAGTGCAGCAACACAAGGCCATGTCCCATGTCTCTAACATATTTAGACAGTGCAGCAACACAAGGCCATGTCCCATGTCTCTAACATATTTAGACAGTGCAGCAACACAAGGCCATGTCCCATGTCTCTAACATATTTAGACAGTGCAGCAACACAAGGCCATGTCCCATGTCTCTAACATATTTAGACAGTGCAGCAACACAAGGCCATGTCCCATGTCTCAAACATATTTAGACAGTGCAGCAACACAAGGCCATGTCCCATGTCTCTAACATATTTAGACAGTGCAGCAACACAAGGCCATGTCCCATGTCTCTAACATATTTAGACAGTGCAGCAACACAAGGCCATGTCCCATGTCTCTAACATATTTAGACAGTGCAGCAACACAAGGCCATGTCCCATGTCTCTAACATATTTAGACAGTGCAGCAACACAAGGCCATGTCCCATGTCTCTAACATATTTAGACAGTGCAGCAACACAAGGCCATGTCCCATGTCTCTAACATATTTAGACAGTGCAGCAACACAAGGCCATGTCCCATGTCTCTAACATATTTAGACAGTGCAGCAACACAAGGCCATGTCCCATGTCTCTAACATATTTAGACAGTGCAGCAACACAAGGCCATGTCCCATGTCTCTAACATATTTAGACAGTGCAGCAACACAAGGCCATGTCCCATGTCTCTAACATATTTAGACAGTGCAGCAACACAAGGCCATGTCCCATGTCTCTAACATATTTAGACAGTGCAGCAACACAAGGCCATGTCCCATGTCTATAACATATTTAGACAGTGCAGCAACACAAGGCCATGTCCCATGTCTCTAACACATTTAGACAGTGCAGCAACACAAGGCCATGTCCCATGTCTCTAACATATTTAGACAGTGCAGCAACACAAGGCCATGTCCCATGTCTCTAACATATTTAGACAGTGCAGCAACACAAGGCCATGTCCCATGTCTCTAACATATTTAGACAGTGGAGCAACACAAGGCCATGTCCCACGTCTCTAACATATTTAGACAGTGCAGCAACACAAGGCCATGTCCCATGTCTCTAACATATTTAGACAGTGCAGCAACACAAGGCCATGTCCCATGTCTCTAACATATTTAGACAGTGCAGCAACACAAGGCCATGTCCCATGTCTCTAACATATTTAGACAGTGCAGCAACACAAGGCCATGTCCCATGTCTCTAACATATTTAGACAGTGGAGCAACACAAGGCCATGTCCCACGTCTCTAACATATTTAGACAGTGCAGCAACACAAGGCCATGTCCCATGTCTCTAACATATTTAGACAGTGCAGCAACACAAGGCCATGCCCCATGTCTCTAACATATTTAGACAGTGCAGCAACACAAGGCCATGTCCCATGTCTCTAACATATTTAGACAGTGCAGCAACACAAGGCCATGTCCCATGTCTCGAACATATTTAGACAGTGCAGCAACACAAGGCCATGTCCCATGTCTCTAACATATTTAGACAGTGCAGCAACACAAGGCCATGTCCCATGTCTCTAACATATTTTTTATTAATTAAAAGTAGTCTATTTGTTGTCTTTCAATCTGTTATTTTGTAAACATGATAAAGGATCATTGTTGCATCCTAAGATGCTGGGTTCTTTTACTGAAGACTCCGAAGCGTACTTATAATAAACTGAACAGATTTATTTCATGTTCTCCTTAACACATTCCAGTGGACCACTCTCTACAGCGTCTTCAGCCCAACCAATACATAATTAAACTTTTTACTGCCCTTGCATCTCGTAATCCAATCACTTCAATGCAAGAATGGAAAACCCAATGTCATTTGTTAATTCAAATAAACTCCTGCATACAAATCCCATTGGCTATTTGCAACAATTTTAAATCTAAACTCATTAACACATAATACATTTCTCAATACACCACACTCCTCCCCAGGAAATTCTCACTTCCTCTGAAAACATCCTCGACGAACATCATGAGTTTTCCAAAACAGTTTATCACTTCTCAACTCATATACAACCTGTTTACAGATCCAATCGGTCCGGAGGCCTTCTGACCCTTTTTGGCCTCTCATGATGCTCTGGACCCTCAGGCTCACGGCCTGGAACAATCTGTGTGTCTGTATTGGTGCCCGTCCCAGTGGTAGTGTCCAAGTCCCAATCAGAGATGATCCACTCTGACACATTCAGCTCTTCTCTTTCATTGTGTTGCATCATCATTTGATCCACATGCTTCTTACACAGTTTTTCCCTCAGTCTGCACTAAGTAGGTTATAGGACCAAGTAGCCTTTTCACAACCCCGGGTCTCCATTTCTCTCTCTCTCTCCTCCCCGGTAATCTGGGACAAGCACTGTTTGTTCGGACTGTAAAAAACGAAGACTCTTGCCCAACCCCTTGTCCTGTATCTTAGACTGCATGTCAGCTGAAAAGCTGGGTTTAACCAGTGATAACCTTGTATGTCTGAGTCTGACCTGGGTCATCTCCTTACCATGTCTTCTATGTCTGAGTCTAACCTGGGCCATCTCCTTACCATGTCTTCTATGTCTGAGTCTAACCTGGGCCATCTCCTTACCATGTCTTCTATGTCTGAGTCTAACCTGGGCCATCTCCTTACCATGTCTTCTATGTCTGAGTCTAACCTGGGCCATCTCCTTACCATGTCTTCTATGTCTGAGTCTAACCTGGGCCATCTCCTTACCATGTCTTCTATGTCTGAGTCTAACCTGGGCCATCTCCTTACCATGTCTTCTATGTCTGAGTCTAACCTGGGCCATCTCCTTACCAAGTCTTCTATGTCTGAGTCTAACCTGGGCCATCTCCTTACCATGTCTTCTATGTCTGAGTCTAACCTGGGCCATCTCCTTACCATGTCTTCTATGTCTGAGTCTAACCTGGGCCATCTCCTTACCATGTCTTCTATGTCTGAGTCTAACCTGGGCCATCTCCTTACCATGTCTTCTATGTCTGAGTCTAACCTGGGCCATCTCCTTACCATGTCTTCTATGTCTGAGTCTAATCTGGGCCATCTCCTTACCATGTCTTCTATGTCTGAGTCTAACCTGGGCCATGTCCTTACCATGTCTTCTATGTCTGAGTCTAACCTGGGCCATCTCCTTACCATGTCTTCTATGTCTGAGTCTAACCTGGGCCATCTCCTTACCATGTCTTCTATGTCTGAGTCTAACCTGGGCCATCTCCTTACCATGTCTTCTATGTCTGAGTCTAACCTGGGCCATCTCCTTACCATGTCTTCTATGTCTGAGTCTAACCTGGGCCATCTCCTTACCATGTCTTCTATGTCTGAGTCTAACCTGGGCCATCTCCTTACCATGTCTTCTATATCTGAGTCTAACCTGGGCCATCTCCTTACCATGTCTTCTATGTCTGAGTCTAACCTGGGCCATCTCCTTACCATGTCTTCTATGTCTGAGTCTAACCTGGGCCATCTCCTTACCATGTCTTCTATGTCTGAGTCTAACCTGGGCCATCTCCTTACCATGTCTTCTATGTCTGAGTCTAACCTGGGCCATCTCCTTACCATGTCTTCTATGTCTGAGTCTAACCTGGGCCATGTCCTTACCATGTCTTCTATGTCTGAGTCTAACCTGGGCCATCTCCTTACCATGTCTTCTATGTCTGAGTCTAACCTGGGCCATCTCCTTACCATGTCTTCAATATCTGAGTCTAACCTGGGCCATCTCCTTACCATGTCTTCTATGTCTGAGTCTAACCTGGGCCATCTCCTTACCATGTCTTCTATGTCTGAGTCTAACCTGGGCCATCTCCTTACCATGTCTTCTATGTCTGAGTCTAACCTGGGCCATCTCCTTACCATGTCTTCTATGTCTGAGTCTAACCTGGGCCATCTCCTTACCATGTCTTCTATGTCTGAGTCTAACCTGGGCCATGTCCTTACCATGTCTTCTATGTCTGAGTCTAACCTGGGCCATCTCCTTACCATGTCTTCTATGTCTGAGTCTAACCTGGGCCATCTCCTTACCATGTCTTCTATGTCTGAGTCTAACCTGGGCCATCTCCTTACCATGTCTTCTATGTCTGAGTCTAACCTGGGCCATCTCCTTACCATGTCTTCTATGTCTGAGTCTAACCTGGGCCATCTCCTTACCATGTCTTCTATGTCTGAGTCTAACCTGAGCCATCTCCTTACCATGTCTTCTATGTCTGAGTCTAATCTGGGCCATCTCCTTACCATGTCTTCTATGTCTGAGTCTAACCTGGGCCATGTCCTTACCATGTCTTCTATGTCTGAGTCTAACCTGGGCCATCTCCTTACCATGTCTTCTATGTCTGAGTCTAACCTGGGCCATCTCCTTACCATGTCTTCTATGTCTGAGTCTAACCTGGGCCATCTCCTTACCATGTCTTCTATGTCTGAGTCTAACCTGGGCCATCTCCTTACCATGTCTTCTATGTCTGAGTCTAACCTGGGCCATCTCCTTACCATGTCTTCTATGTCTGAGTCTAACCTGGGCCATCTCCTTACCATGTCTTCTATATCTGAGTCTAACCTGGGCCATCTCCTTACCATGTCTTCTATGTCTGAGTCTAACCTGGGCCATCTCCTTACCATGTCTTCTATGTCTGAGTCTAACCTGGGACATCTCCTAACCATTTCTTCTATGTCTGAGTCTAACCTGGGCCATCTCCTTACCATGTCTTCTATGTCTGAGTCTAACCTGGGCCATCTCCTTACCATGTCTTCTATGTCTGAGTCTAACCTGGGCCATCTCCTTACCATGTCTTCTATGTCTGAGTCTAACCTGGGCCATCTCCTTACCATGTCTTCTATGTCTGAGTCTAACCTGGGCCATCTCCTTACCATGTCTTCTATGTCTGAGTCTAACCTGGGCCATCTCCTTACCATGTCTTCTATGTCTGAGTCTAACCTGGGCCATCTCCTTACCATGTCTTCTATGTCTGAGTCTAACCTGGGCCATCTCCTTACCATGTCTTCTATGTCTGAGTCTAACCTGGGCCATCTCCTTACCATGTCTTCTATGTCTGAGTCTAACCTGGGCCATCTCCTTACCATGTCTTCTATGTCTGAGTCTAACCTGGGCCATCTCCTTACCATGTCTTCTATGTCTGAGTCTAACCTGGGCCATCTCCTTACCATGTCTTCTATGTCTGAGTCTAACCTGGGCCATCTCCTTACCATGTCTTCTATGTCTGAGTCTAATCTGGGCCATCTCCTTACCATGTCTTCTATGTCTGAGTCTATCCTGGGCCACTAAAAGTGTCTCCTTGCCAGAGCTTCCATTTGATCCGTGCTCCAGTGGTTTCCATGTAGCTCCTTCAGTAGGTTCCTCTGTAGAGTAGCCGGCTCCACCGCTCCCATACCCCATAACACCCAACCACTGTCTACAGTGAGCTCATCCCTTCTCACCCAATCAGGCTTTAGTTCAGGATCAGTAACGTGGTTAGGTCACCCTGTAAGTGGGAAGTGCTTCACTTTAGCCAAACCCTTTGTCTTTGGTAGTTTCCCTGGCTGTGTCCTTAGCTACAATGGGAAGTACATCTACAAATGCCACTGGATAGTTTGGATTGCTCTGAAATGGGAAGTACATCTACAAATGCCACTGGATAGTTTGGATTGCTCTGAAATGGGAAGTACATCTACAAATGCCACTGGATAGTTTGGATTGCTCTGAAATGGGAAGTACATCTACAAATGACACTGGATAGTTTGGATTGCTCTGAAATGGGAAGTACATCTACAAATGCCACTGGATAGTTTGGATTGCTCTGAAATGGGAAGTACATCTACAAATGCCACTGGATAGTTTGGATTGCTCTGAAATGGGAAGTACATCTACAAATGACACTGGATAGTTTGGATTGCTCTGAAATGGGAAGTACATCTACAAATGACACTGGATAGTTTGGATTGCTCTGAAATGGGAAGTACATCTTCAAATGACACTGGATAGTTTGGATTGCTCTGAAATGGGAAGTACATCTACAAATGACACTGGATAGTTTGGATTAATCTGAAATGGGAAGTACATCTACAAATGCCACTGGATAGTTTGGATTGCTCTGAAATGGGAAGTACATCTACAAATGACACTGGATAGTTTGGATTGCTCTGAAATGGGAAGTACATCTACAAATGACACTGGATAGTTTGGATTGCTCTGAAATGGGAAGTACATCTACAAATGACACTGGATAGTTTGGATTGCTCTGAAATGGGAAGTACATCTACAAATGACACTCGATAGTTTGGATTGCTCTGACACTGGATAGTTTGACACTAGATAGCATGCTGCTGAGAGGACTTGTATTGTATGTCATTCTGATATGCTGCTGAGAGGACTTGTATTGTATGTCATACTGATATGCAGCTGAGAGGACTTGTATTGTATGTCATACTGATATGCAGCTGAGAGGACTTGTATTGTATGTCATACTGATATGCTGCTGAGAGGACTTGTATTGTATGTCATACTGATATGCTGCTAGTATTAACGCCCTCCTCTGGAGTCTGGCTGCTGCTGGAGCTGGGTCGTCTGTTGTTGGTCCTAGTATTTTCACAAGAGGCTGATGATCTGTCAATGGAAACTTACCCCCATATAGGTTGTCATGGAACTTCATTACCTCAAATATGATCCCTAGGGCCTCCTCCTCTATTGGGGCATACTTCACCTCTGTCTTCTCTATTGGGGCATACTTCACCTCTGTCTTCTCTATTGGGGCATACTTCACCTCTGTCTTCTCTATTGGGGCATACTTCACCTCTGTCTTCTCTATTGGGGCATACTTCACCTCTGTCTTCTCTATTGGGGCATACTTCACCTCTGTCTTCTCTATTTGGGCATACTTCACATCTGTCTTCTCTATTTTGGGCATACTTCACCTCTGTCTTCTCTATTGGGGCATACTTCACCTCTGCATTCTCTATTGGGGCATACTTCACCTCTGTCTTCTCTATTGTGGCATACTTCACCTCTGTCTTCTCTATTTGGGCATACTTCACCTCTTTTTTCTCTATTGGGGCATACTTCACCTCTGTCTTCTCTATTTGGGCATACTTCACATCTGTCTTCTCTATTTGGGCATACTTTACCTCTGTCTTCTCTATTGGGGCATACTTCACCTCTGTCTTCTCTATTGGGGCATACTTCACCTCTGTCTTCTCTATTGGGGCATACTTCACCTCTGTCTTCTCTATTGGGGCATACTTCACCTCTGTCTTCTCTATTGGGGCATACTTCACCTCTGTCTTCTCTATTGGGGCATACTTCACCTCTGTCTTCTCTATTGGGGCATACTTCACCTCTGTCTTCTCTATTGGGGCATACTTCACCTCTGTCTTCTCTATTTGGAAGTAGCTTTGTGTGATTTACTTCATGTGAACCATTCCACAATGACCTGAGTGTAACTGTTGCAACACCGGTTTCCTCAGTGAAGGTGGAATGATAACTCTCCTCTCCCACAGCAGACAACGGACTGTATTGATATCTCAGTTCCAGAGCATCTCCTGAGGCTTTACCTTTGATGATGATGTCCATCACTTCAGATGAAACCGGGCCGTTTCTGGTGTTTCTCCGCAATTGTGCTGAAGTGACTGGTGCAGTTTTCCACTTGTCTGAAGTAGAAGATGTCTACTTGGCGTGACTCTGTCTTGACCACAGGTAGTGGTAACCTGGAGTCCATCTGACTCTGTCTTGACCACAGGTAGTGGTAACCTGGAGTCCATCTGGCTCTGTCTTGACCACAGGTAGTGGTAACCTGGAGTCCATCTGACTCTGTCTTGACCACAGGTAGTGGTAACCTGGAGTCCATCTGACTCTGTCTTGACCACAGGTAGTGGTAACCTGGAGTCCATCTGACTCTGTCTTGACCACAGGTAGTGGTAACCTGGAGTCCATCTGACTCTGTCTTGACCACAGGTAGTGGTAACCTGGAGTCCATCTGCATCACATGGGTTTGGTGGCACCTTAATTGGGGAGGACGGGCTGGTGGTAATGGCTGGAGTGGAATTAGGGGAATGGTATGAAATACATCAAACACATGGTTTCCATGGTTTCCATGTGTTTGATGCCATTCTATTTGCTCCATTCCAGACATTATTATGAGCCGTCCTCCCCTCAGCAGCCTCCACTGATCTGCATTGCAGTGCAGTTCTGACATGCGGTACTTGATGTCGTAGGTGTGTGCTGACAACAAAGCCTGCCTTTACGTTCTGCTGGCAGCAAGTGACAGAATCCTAGTATGAGGTCCAAAGATGCTCGTCAGCGAACAATGATTTGTAAGAAGGGTGACCAAGGGCTTCTCATTCTATCTGTGCATTAGTTACTTTCTGCTTCGTTCAAAGTCCTTGATGTGAAAGCCTTTTCTTCACCAGAAGGCTTGATATGGGACAAGACTGCTTCCACACCATAGAGACTCACGCTGACCAGCTTCAGTACTTTGTTCTTGACTAAAGCCTCCAAGTCAGCCTTGACTTTTGGTCTGATAGCATAAAGTACAATCTCCATACTCACCAGCTGGCCCTGTGTCAATCTCCATACTCACCAGCTGGCCCTGTGTCAATCTCCATACTCACCAGCTGGCCCTGTGTCAATCTCCATACGCACCAGCTGTCCCTGTGTCAATCTCCATACTCACCAGCTGTCCCTGTGTCAATCTCCATACTCATCGGCTGTCCCTGTGTCAATCTCCATACTCACCAGCTGGCCCTGTGTCAATCTCCATACGCACCAGCTGTCCCTGTGTCAATCTCCATACGCACCAGCTGTCCCTGTGTCAATCTCCATACCCACCAGCTGTCCCTCTAGCAAGGGAGACATAGTAGCCATGCGGCCCCCCCAGCAACAGTCAGGATTTTCAGTGTGACTTCCTGGTCTGATGAGTCACTCACCTCAGTGTTCTCTCCTGGTCTAATGAGTCACTCACCTCAGTGTTCTCCTGGTCTGATGAGTCACTCACCTCAGTGTTCTCCTGGTCTGATGAGTCACTCACCTCAGTGTTCTCCTGGTCTGATGAGTCACTCACCTTAGTGTTCTCTTGGTCTGATGAGTCACTCACCTCAGTGTTCTCCTGGTCTGATGAGTCACTCACCTCAGTGTTCTCTCCTGGTCTAATGAGTCACTCACCTCAGTGTTCTCTTGGTCTGATGAGTCACTCACCTCAGTGTTCTCCTGGTCTGATGAGTCACTCACCTCAGTGTTCTCCTGGTCTGATGAGTCACTCACCTAAGTGTTCTCTTGGTCTGATGAGTCACTCACCTCAGTGATCTCCTGGTCTGATGAGTCACTCACCTCAGTGTTCTCCTGGTCTGATGAGTCACTCACCTCAGTGTTCTCCTGGTCTGATGAGTCACTCACCTCAGTGTTCTCTTGGTCTGATGAGTCACCCACCTCAGTGTTCTCCTGGTCTGATGAGTCACTCACCTCAGTGTTCTCCTGGTCTGATGAGTCACTCACCTCAGTGTTATCTCCTGGTCTAATGAGTCACTCACCTCAGTGTTCTCCTGGTCTGATGAGTCACCCACCTCAGTGTTCTCCTGGTCTGATGAGTCACTCACCTCAGTGTTCTCCTGGTCTGATGAGTCACTCACCTCAGTGTTCTCTCCTGGTCTGATGAGTCACTCACCTCAGTGTTCTCCTGGTCAGATGAGTCACTCACCTCAGTGTTCTCCTGGTCTGATGAGTCACTCACCTAAGTGTTCTACTGGTCTGATGAGTCACTCACCTCAGTGTTCTCCTGGTCTGATGAGTCACTCACCTAAGTGTTCTCTTGGTCTGAGAGTCACCCACCTCAGTGTTCTCTTGGTCTGATGAGTCACTCACCTCAGTGTTCTCCTGGTCTGATGAGTCACTCACCTCAGTGTTCTCCTGGTCTGATGAGTCACTCACCTAAGTGTTCTCTTGGTCTGATGAGTCACTCACCTCAGTGTTCTCCTGGTCTGATGAGTCACTCACCTAAGTGTTCTCTTGGTCTGATGAGTCACTCACCTCAGTGTTCTCCTGGTCTGATGAGTCATTCATCTAAGTGTTCTCCTGGTCTGATGAGTCACTCACCTCAGTGTTCTCTTGGTCTGATGAGTCACTCACCTCAGTGTTCTCTTGGTCTGATGAGTCACTCACCTCAGTGTTCTCCAGGTCTGATGAGTCACTCACCTCAGTTTTCTCTTGGTCTGATGAGTCATTCACTTCAGTGTTCTCTTGGTCTGATGAGTCACTCACCTCAGTGTTCTCCTGGTCTGATGAGTCACTCACCTCAGTGTTCTCCTGGTCTGATGAGTCACTCACATAAGTGTTCTACTGCTCTGATGAGTCACTCACCTCAGTGTTCTCCAGGTCTGATGAGTCTCTCACCTAATCGTTCTCTTGGTCTGATGAGCCACCCACCTCAGTGTTCTCCTGGTCTGATGAGTCACTCACCTCAGTGTTCTCTTGGTCTGATGAGTCACTCACCTCAGTGTTCTCCTGGTCTGATGAGTCACTCACCTCAGTGTTCTCTTGGTCTGATGAGTCACTCACCACAGTGTTCTCCTGGTCTGATGAGTCACTCACCTCAGTGTTCTCCTGGTCTGATGAGTCACTCACCTCAGTGTTCTCCTGGTCTGATGAGTCACTCACCTCAGTGTTCTCCTGGTCTGATGAGTCACTCACCTCAGTGTTCTCCTGGTCTGATGAGTGACTCACCTCAGTGTTCTACTGCTCTGATGAGTCACTCTCCTCAGTGTTCTCTTGGTCTGATGAGTCACTCACCTCAGTGTTCTCCTGGTCTGATGAGTCACTCACCTCAGTGTACTTCTGGTCTGATGAGTCACTCACCTAAGTGTTCTTTTGGTCTGATGTGTCACTCACCTCAGTGTTCTCCTAGTCTGATGAGTTACTCACCTAAGTGTTCTCTTGGTCTGATGAGTCACTCACCTCAGTGTTCTCTTGGTCTGATGAGTCACTCACCTCAGTGTTCTCCTGCTCAACAGTGTGAACATCTCTTTTTCATTCGTTGGAATGTCTCTGGACAATCCATGTCCTTACACCAGCATGTAGATACTTGACGTCCCACCTTGCTGTCACGCCCTGACTCAGGGGACGCTTATATGTTGAGTCAGGGTGTGTATATTCCTTGTTGTGTATGTTCTATGTTGTAGGATCTAGTATGTCTAGATCTATGTTGGCCGGTGTGGTTCCCAATCAGAGGCAGCTGTCGCTCGTTGTCTCTGATTGGGGACCATACTTAGGCAGCCTATTGGCACTAGTGGGTTGTGGGATCTTGTTCCGTGTAAGGTATGTTGTTTGTGTCTACCTTGGACTTCACGTTTCGTTTAGTTTGTTGTTTTGTCGTTGTGTTTATTCGTTATAATAAACATGTGTGCATATCATGCTGCGCCTTGGTCCGTCCCGTCTATGAACGAACGTGACAGAAGATCCCACCAAACGAGGACCAAGCAGCGTGCCCAGGCGGAGAGAGTAGCCATGTCACAGGTGGGCAATTGATGGTCATGGGAGGAGATCTTGGACGGTAAGGGATCCTGGACTTGGGAGGAGATTCAGGCTGGGATGGATCGCCGTCCTTGGGAGGAGACAGTGGAGGCCCGGTATAGAGAGGAGAAACGGCGCCAACAGTGCCGACGACGGTGACCCGAGAGGCAACCCCAATAAAATGTTTTGGGGGGGCACACGGGGTGGATGACGAGGCAGCAGGAGGCCGTGGAAGGGCGAATCTGCAGGTTAGGAGAGGAGGCCACCATGTTACGGGGGCTATTGGTTCAGAGGGAGCAGGAATTATTCGGTCAGAGGGAGGCGCTACAGGAGGCTAAAAGGGAGAAGGAAAGTGTAGAGGCACGGCGAGAGGAGCTGGTTAGGCAGCAGAAGGAGCGGGGGTTATAAATAAAGGAACCCAGTCCCGCTCCTCGCACCAAGCCAGTGGTGCGCGTCGCCAGCCCGGCCCGGCCTGGTCCTCCTCCTCGCACCAAGCCAGTGGTGCGCGTCGCCAGCCCGGCCCGGCCTGTTCCTGCTCCTCGCACCAAGCCAGTGGTCCGAGTCGCCAGCCCGGCCCGGCCCGGTCCCGCTCCTCGCACCAAGCAAGTGGTGCGTGTCGCCAGTTCAGTCCGGCCCGTTCCTGCTCCCCGCACTAAGCCAGTGGTGCGTGTTCCCAGTACGGCCCGACCCGTTCCTGCTCCTCGCACCAAGCCAGTGGTGCGCGTCGCCAGCCCGGCCCGGCCTGGTCCTCCTCCTCGCACCAAGCCAGTGGTGCGCGTCGCCAGCCCGGCCCGGCCTGTTCCTGCTCCTCGCACCAAGCCAGTGGTCCGAGTCGCCAGTCCGGCCCGGCCTGTTCCTGCTCCCCGCACTAAGCCAGTGGTGCGTGTTCCCAGTACGGCCCGACCCGTTCCTGCTCCTCGCACCAAGCCAGTGGTGCGCGTCGCCAGCCCGGCCCGGCCTGGTCCTCCTCCTCGCACCAAGCCAGTGGTGCGCGTCGCCAGCCCGGCCCGGCCTGTTCCTGCTCCTCGCACCAAGCCAGTGGTCCGAGTCGCCAGTCCGGCCCGGCCTGTTCCTGTTCCTCGCACCAAGCCAGTGGTGCGTGTTCCCAGTACGGCCCGACCCGTTCCTGCTCCTCGCATCAAGCCAGTGGTGCGCGTCGCCAGCCCGGCCCGGCCTGGTCCTCCTCCTCGCACCAAGCCAGTGGTGCGCGTCGCCAGCCCGGCCCGGCCTGTTCCTGCTCCTCGCACCAAGGAAGTGGTGCGCGTCGCCAGCCTGGTCCGGCCTGTTCCTGCTCCCCGCACCAGGCCAGTGGTGAGCGTCGTCAGCCCGGTCCGGCCCGTTCCTGCTCCCCGCACCAAGCCAGTGGTGCGCGTCGTCAGTCCGGCACAGCCCGTGCCTGTTCCACCGGTGCCTAGTCAGGCACCGGTCAGCTGCTCCACACCGGAGCCTAAGCGTCGCCAGCCCGGCCCGGCATGTTCCTGCCCCTCGCACCAAGCCAGTGGCGCGCGTCGCAGGCCCGGCCTGTTCCTGCTCCCCGCACCAGGCCAGTGGTGCGCGTCACCAGTCCTGTACGGTCCGTGCCTGCTCCCCGCACCAAGCCAGTGGTGCGCGTCGCCAGCCCGGTGCGGCCTGTTCCTGCTCCTCGCACCAAGCCAGTGGTGCGTGTGTCCAGTCCGGCACGGCCCGTGCCTGTTCCACCGGTCAGCTGCTCCACTCCGGAGCCAGAGCAATCCGCTTCACCGGGGCCCAGTTCAGCTCCGGTCAGCTGCTCCACTCCGGAGCCAGAGCAATCCGCTTCACCGGGGTCCAGTCCAGCTCCGGTCAGCGGCTCTACTCCGGAGCCAGAGCAGTCCGCTCCACCGGTGCCTGATCCAGCTCCGGTCAGCTGCTCCACTCCGGAGCCAGAGCAGTCCGCTCCACCGGAGTCCAGTCCAGCTCCGGTCAGCAGCTCCACTCCGGAGCCAGAGCAGTCCGCTCCACCGGTGCCCGGTCCAGCTCCGGTCAGCGGCTCCAGTCCAGACCCAGACGTCAGCCCCTCTCCAGGTTCGGGGTCTCCCACACCAGGGTCCAGACAGGGCTTGGAGTATAGTGGGAGGAAGGAGAGGGGAAGCAACGCGCCGAGGTCTAGACCAGACCAGGGGCGCAACAGGGAGGCGAAGAGTGAGAGGTCGTCACGCCCTGAGCAGGATCCGAGGCGGAATGCCCACCCGGCCCCTACCCTGTTATGTTTATGTTGATATATATATATATATATATATGATATGTTGATGATATATATATCAACCCACCCTCCAACCACTCCTGGGACCACCCCAACCCACCCTCCAACCCCTCCTGGGACCACCCCAACCCACCATCCAACCCCTCCTGGGACCACCCCAACCCACCCTCCAACCCCCCCTGGGACCACCCCAACCCACCCTCCAACCCCTTCTGGGACCACCCCAACCCACCCTCCAACCCCTCCTGGGACCACCCCAACCCACCCTCCAACCCCTCCTGGGACCACCCCAACCCACCCTCCAACCCCTTCTGGGACCACCCCAACCCACCCTCCAACCCCTCCTGGGACCACCCCAACCCACCCTCCAACCCCTCCTGGGACCACCCCAACACACCCAACCTGATCTCCATTAAATGAAATACTAAATAAAGGTACACATTTGCACAAAAATATAATTAACGGTCAATCTGTTGGGTAAAACCCACTACAGGAGTTATTTTATGGTTTCAGCTGCAATTGTTGTTTGGCTAGCCCCATGGATCCTAGCAGTGGATAGTTCTAAATAAATGATATCTATAAAAGTGCTGATCCAATGAGGTGTGGTGGTTGCCATCTTAGTTCCAACATCTTTTTAGCTGCTGTCCAACCTGACAACTATTTCTTAGATAATAGCATCTGCTAAATAACTCAAATGTAAATGTAAGTATAAATCATTTCAAATTCCTTACATAAAGCAAACCAGACCATTTTCTTGTTTTTTTTTAATTTACGTTCAGCCAGAGGCACACTCCAACATTCACACAATTTACAAACAAAGCATTTGTGTTTACTGAGTCTGCCAGATCAGAGGAGTACTTAAGTACTTTACACCACTGGTTAACGCTCTTTCTTAGCTAGCTCGACTATGAACTTGCCTCTGCTATCAATACACTGTGCTAAAATTAGCCTATTCTGTACCACAGAAAATAACAGCTTTAAACAGTTGTAAAAACCCACTTCTTCCAGACAGAATAGTTCCTGTAGATTCAGACTTACTCATCACCAATCTGTTGTTATGTCTCGTGGGTTTCATAACCACGTCTGTATAACAATTCAATAATGATGAGACAGGAGACAGGAATCAGTTCAACCATTTATCTGGAACGTGATCATCTCAACACATACAAACCCCCATGATGCTCTGCAGCACAACCCCAATATACAACAAATACATAAATAAGTAAATGGACACAAAACAAAACTCATAGAGGAATTTAAATGTTCAGTTGTAGAAAGTAGGGCCATGGGATAGGGTCAGAAAGGTCAGTATGTTTGATAACTGGTTACAGAGGTGACATAACAAGCATAAGGTCCATTATAACACAGTGAAGTAGAGGTGGGAGCTAAAAGCAGACATGGACAGTGAGACGGTGTGAGGAGGTCAGGGGTGAAACACTAGATCAGGACAGGTAGAAATGGCAGGGCTGGAAATAGACACAGAGACACATTCTGATCATGGCTCAGACCTGACCTGAGACACCCAAACAGAAGATGCCATAGCAAAGTCCTGTCCAGTAGGCGATATGGGATTTCCTTTCATCAAAATCCAACACATGGAAATGTGTCCAGTGTGTGTGTGTGTGTGTCCAGTGTGTGTGTGTTTGTCGAGTGTGTGTGTGTGCATCAAGTGTTTTTGTGTGTGTGTGTCCAGTGTGTGTGTGTGTATCCAGTGTGTGTGTGTGTGTGTGTCCAGTGTGTGTGTGTCCAGTGTGTGTGTGTGTATGTCCAGTGTGTGTCCAGTGTGTGTGTGTGTGTGTGTGTGTGTGTCCAGTGTGTGTGTGTCCAGTGTGTGTGTGTGTGTGTGTGTTCATTGTGTGTGGTTGTGCAGTGTGTGTGTCCAGTGTGTGTGTGTGTGTCCAGTGTGTGTATGTCCAGTGTGTGTGTGTGTGTGTGTTTCTGTGTGTGTGTTCAGTGTGTGTGTGTGTCTTAGTGTATGTGTGTGTGTTTGTCCTGCGTGTGTGTGTCCAGTGTGTGTGTGTGTGTATGTGTGTGTGTGTGTGTGTGTGTGTGTGTGTGTGTGTGTGTGTGTCTAGTGTGTGTGTGTGTCCAGTGTACATGTGTGTGTGTGTGTGTGTGTCTGGTGTGTGTGTGTGTGTGTCCAGTGCTTGTGTGTGTCCAGTGTGTGTTTCCAGTGTGTGTGTTCAGTGTGTGTGTGTGTGTGTGTGTGTCTAGTGTGTGTGTGTGTCCAGTGTATATATGTGTGTGTGTGTGTGTCTGGTGTGTGTGTGTGTATGTCTGGTGTGTGTGTGTGTGTGTGTGTGTCCAGTGCTTGTGTGTTTCCAGTGTGTGTGTGTGTGTGTGTGTGTCTAGTGTGTGTGTGTGTGTCCAGTGTATATGTGTGTGTGTGTGTGTGTCCAGTGTATATGTGTGTGTGTGTGTGTCCAGTGTATATGTGTGTGTGTGTGTGTGTCTGGTGTGTGTGTGTGTGTGTCCAGTGTGTGTGTGTGTCCAGTGTGTGTGTGTGTCCAGTGTGTGTGTGTGTCCAGTGTGTGTGTCCAGTGTGTGTGTTTGTCCAGTGTGTGTGTGTGTGTGTTTTTGTGTGTGTCCAGTGTGTGTGTGTGTGTGTGTCCAGTGTATGTGTGGGTGTGTGTGTGTGTTTCTAGTGTGAGTGTGTCCAGTGTGTGTGTCCAGTGTGTGTGTTTGTCCAGTGTGTGTGGGTGTGTGTTTGTCCAGTGTGTGTGTGTGTGTGTGTGTGTGTGTGTACAGTGTGAGTGTGTCCAGTGTGTGTGTGTGTATGTCCAGTGTGAGTGTGTCCAGTGTGTGTATTTGTCCAGTGTGTGTGTGTGTGTGTGTGTGTCTAGTGTGTGTGTGTGTCCAGTGTATGTGTGTGTGTGTCCCTGGTTTGTGTGTGTGTGTGTGTCCAGTGTTTGTGTGTCCAGTGTGAGTGTGTCCAGTGTGTGTGTGTCCAGTGTGTGTGTGTGTGTGTGTATTTGTACAGTGTGTGTGTCCAGTGTGTGTGTCCAGTGTGTGTGTGTGTGTGTGTGTGCAGTGTGTGTGTGTCCAGTGTGTGTGTGTGTATGTCCAGTGTGTGAGTTTGTCCAGTGTGTGTGTGTGTTTGTGTGTGTCCATTGTGTGTGTGTGTGTGTGTGTTTGTGTGTGTCCAGTGTGTGTCCAGTGTGTGTGTGTGTGTGTGTGTGTGTGTGTCCAGTGTGTGTGTGTGTGTGTGTGTGTGTGTGTCCAGTGTGTGTGTGTGTGTGTGTTTGTATGTGTCCAGTGTGTGTGTGTGTCCAGTGTGTGTGTGTCCAGTGTGTGTGTGTGTCCAGTGTGTGTGTGTCCAGTGTGTGTGTGTGTCTAGTGTGTGTATGTGTGTGTCTGTGTCCAGTGTATGTGTGTGTGTGTGTCTGGTGTGTGTGTGTGTGTGTGTGAGTTCAGGTGTATCCCTCAATGACTGTCTGTTCTTCTGCTTACCGCTACAGTTTGGAACATGGTGGAGAGAACACAATGAAACCTGGACTTAGAAAATGTGAGTGTTGACTGCTGTGAAGAATATGACTAAGAATAAGTCTTAATTCAAGTGAAGTCAAAGTCAAAGACCACCATCATTACTTACTTGGTCATATTAAATATCAGCTGTAGTTCTACAGAAGCACAAATCAGGGACACCAAAGTTTACTAAGAGTTGCTTTGACAATGTGTGTGTCTGTGTGTGTGTGTAATTAATGGGAATAAGTGTGTTTTATATTACCGTACAGTATAACATATGATCATTGAACAAGTCTCAAGTTACCTTAACTTCTCCTTTTGATACCTAGAAACATCTACATTAAATGAATTAGTGAAAAGTGAGTTAACATTCTAATGTGAATGATGATGATTTCTAATATTGTGTCTGGTTTCATCCATCAGATGTCTGTGATCTCACACTGGACCCAAACACAGTAAACAGATTCCTCTCTCTGTCTGAGGAGAACAGAAAGGTGACATGTAGGAGAGAGGAGCAGCCGTATCCTGTTCACCCAGAGAGATTTGAGGACAGGAGACAGGTGCTGTGTAGAGAGGGTCTGACTGGGCGCTGTTACTGGGAGGTAGAGTGGAGTGGGAGTGAGGCTGGTATAGGAGTGGCATATAAAGGAATCAGCAGGAGAGGAGAGGGTAATGACTGTTGGCTTGGAGACAATGACAAGTCCTGGAGTCTGTTCTGCTCTGACTACAGTTACTCTGCCTGGCACAATAATAAGTCCACTACCATAGACGTCCCCTCCTCCAGCTCCCACAGAGTAGGAGTGTATCTGGACTGGCCAGCCGGCACTCTGTCCTTCTACAGAGTCTCCTCTGACACACTGACCCACCTGAACACATTCCACTCCACATTCACTGAGTCCCTCTATCCAGGGTTTAAGGTTTATGATGACTCCTCAGTGTCCCTGTAAATAATAACCACGGTAACACACACACACACACACATACACTCACACTGGACACATTCCACTCCACATTCACTGAGCCCCTCTATCCAGGGTTTAGTGTTGATGTTGTTGACTCCTCAGTGTCCCTGTAAATAATAACCATGGTAACACTGACACACACACACAAACTGGACACACACACACACACACACACACTGGACACACACACACACACACACACACACACACACACACACACACACACACACACTGGAAACAC
>NW_028164982.1:0-2000 GCF_964263955.1 Coregonus lavaretus
AGAGAGAGAGAGAGAGAGAGAGAGAGAGAGAGAGAGAGAGAGAGAGAGGAGAGAGAGAGAGAGAGAGAGGGAGAGAGAGAGAGAGAGAGCTACTGTAGCTACTTTACCAGCCCCGTTCTGTGACTCTGATGAAGACAAATGCATGGAGGCCACATGTTAATCCCCTCTGCCCTTTGGCAGACCAATCTGACTCCATCTGCATGATAAGTAGGTCTGCATTTCCATATTGTTATGTGTTCAGGGGCACACTACTTCACTGCACATTATGCTATTCAAAGTAGGCCTGCTTAAGCAGCAGATTGGTATAATGGTGCTTCACCTGGCAGAGTTGGCACTATCCACTGGTTACTATCCACTGGTTACTATCCACTGGTTACTATCCACTGGTTACTATCCACTGGTTACTATCCACTGGTTACTATCACTGGTTATACTACTGGTTACTATCTACTGGTTAATATCCACTGGTTACTATCCACTGGTTACTATCCACTGGTTACTATCCACTGGTTACTACCTACTGGTTACTATCCACTGGTTACTATCCACTATTAATATACACTGGTTACTATCCACTGGTTACTATCCACTGGTTACTATCCACTGGTTACTATCCACTGGTTAATATCCACTGGTTACTATTCACTGGTTAATATCCACTGGTTACTATCCACTGGTTACTATCCACTGGTTACTATCCACTGGTTACTATCCATGGTTACTATCTACTGGTTTACTATCCACTGGTTACTATCCACTGGTTACTATCCACTGGTTACTATCTACTGGTTACTATCCACTGGTTACTATCCACTGGTTACTATCCACTGGTTACTATCCACTGGTTATTATCCACTTATACAAACTATATCCACCACATGTAGAAAACATTTATGCTAGATTCTGGTAACGGTGAAACATGGGGTTAGTAAAAGCTTTCACAACACAGAGACATTCAGTATGATGGCAGATTGTTGGTGTATTGCTGGTCGTATTCTTTTGAGAGGAAATGGCTAAGACAGAGCACAGATTTCTTCTGTGCAACTATATAAGCTCAGGGAAAATCCACTTAAGAATCATACTTGAGCTAGTCATTACATCAATTTTAAAGGACAATAAAAAAATGGCCTTCTAGCAAAACGATTATCTCCTTAGATAATACAATCAGTAAGGACAGAAACAGAATGGCATTAATGCTGAACAGACAGTTCTTCAACAGAGCAGTTAGGGTTTGGGTTAGGGTTAGTCAGAACAGAAACGTAATGGCATTAATGCTGAACAGACAGTTCTTCAACAGAGCAGTTAGGGTTTGGGTTAGGGTTAGTGAGGACAGAAACAGAATGGCATTAATGCTGAACAGACAGTTCTTCAACAGAGCAGTTAGGGTTTGGGTTAGGGTTAGTCAGGACAGAAACAGAATGGCATTAATGCTGAACAGACAATTCTTCAACAGAGCAGTTAGGGTTTGGGTTAGGGTTAGTCAGGACAGAAACAGAATGGCATTAATGCTGAACAGACAGTTCTTCAACAGAGCAGTTAGGGTTTGGGTTAGGGTTAGTCAGGACAGAAACAGAATGGCATTAATGCTGAACAGACAGTTCTTCAACAGAGCAGTTAGGGTTTGGGTTAGGGTTAGTCAGGACAGAAACAGAATGGCATTAATGCTGAACAGACAGTTCTTCAACAGAGCAGTTAGGGTTTGGGTTAGTGTTAGTCAGGACAGAAACAGAATGGCATTAATGCTGAACAGACAGTTCTTCAACAGAGCAGTTAGGGTTTGGGTTAGGGTTAGTCAGGACAGAAACAGAATGGCATTAATGCTGAACAGACAGTTCTTCAACAGAGCAGTTAGGGTTTGGGTTAGGGTTAGTCAGGACAGAAACAGAATGGCATTAATGCTGAACAGACAGTTCTTCAACAGAGCAGTTAGGGTTTGGGTTAGGGTTTGTCAGGACAGAAACAGAATGGCATTAATGCTGAACAGACAGTTCTTCAACAGA